>NC_041344.1:15156442-15201442 GCF_004354835.1 Perca flavescens | reverse complement strand
TCAAACATCTGAGAACAATAAAATAAATTAACCATTTTAACAATAGTATTGCTAACACACAGTAGCAACCAGCAGCATTTCTTTGTTTTGGTGTTGGCTGGGTGAAGCGCTGCCATAAGGGGGTGGTTTTCTTTTCAGCCATCAGACTTAATGACTAAAAAAGGGGGAAAATACAAGGTTAAGTTAGTATTTTTGTATAGTATCTTCTTCAAGTCATTTTATAGATAGGTATAGATATAAAATCTAACATTTGTTTTATAAATCAGCTAATAATTCAGTGTATTGTAAGTGATACAAGGCTAAAAACGTTTCTATCATCTTCCCAAAAACTGTCCTGAAACATGTATTTTTTGGTTTGTTTTGTTTGTTGACAGACAACGCCAAATGGACAAAACCTAATTATCGCAAAAGGGGTGAAAACAACTTTAGGCCATATGGTCAAAATTAAATGATTTAATAATAATGTAATAACTATAACAATAATGGATTTCAATAGGAAATTGCTGTTGAACGACAAAAACAACCACCATGGCAAAAGGGTATTTTACAACAACTTTGAATGCACCGCGACGCACCGTCTGTGTTGTTCTTCAGACAAGTAGACAACGGCAGCTGCACACTGCTTAACATACTGCTGTTGGATCATATACAGTGAAATAAATCACACTTTACACCGTTTAGCTGTCAGCATTTTAATCGCGTTTAATCCATCTGCTAGCTAACGGTAGGTTAACATTAACTGCTGTTGGATCATATACAGTGAAATAAATCACACTTTACACCGTTTAGCTGTCAGCATTTTAATTGTGTTTAATCCATCTGCTAGCTAACGGTAGGCAAACATTAGCTGCTGACGAGTGTAATGTTAACTAGCGTCACATGCTGCGATGTTTCTGTTATTCTAACATTCGTTTTCGAGCATCAGAGAGCAACGCAGGCATATCAGTGGCGCCGAAATGACTCACAGAAATCCGCGTTGCTATTCGGTCCGGTAGATACGGGTCGTTAGGCACAGGTGCCGTATTAGCAGCGGGTCTACTCTGTACCAACCCTAGCAACGACGCTAGCAAAGCAAAGCCAGTCCTTCACTAGCCTATGGTGCGGTGGTCTCTTTTAACTACAACTTCTTTCTCTGCATTGAGTTGACAACCCTATCAAATATAGACACACAAACAGAACAAATAATAAAGAAGTCTCAGATCCACTGTCTGTGATTGCAAAATTCTAGCTTAATTATTGTGACATGACAGCATGACATGACAGCTATTAATATCTAAAGTACCCGAACGTCATGTCGCCTATTCATGTTTTTTCTCGAAGTTGGCAGTAACATGTCATACGTTTTTCATTAAATATATAGGACTTTAAGAATTTAATCCATACCGTTTTCTCCGAGGAACAGCTCCTTCCTTAGGCACTGGGTGAGGTCTGCTCACTCTGCTGGTAATTGACTGTAGGGGCAGCTAGCGTCGAACACGTGTTCCACAACAACAACACCAGGCTGCCCGCAGATGCGCTTGCATATTAATCGGCTTGATATTGGCCATGCCGATTATGTAAAAAAATGCCCAAAAAATCGGCCTACCGATTAATCGGTCGACCTCTATCATAGAGTGAAAGCAAATAACTAATTTTGTCATTATTTTCTCTTATTTATCACTGAATAGTTTAATCTAGGAAATGTCAGCACATACAAAAAAATGCCCATTCAAATGTATTCAAGCCCAGGTCAAACCTAGAGATATTTAGTTTACTATCAAAGAAGACAAAGAAAACTAGAAAATATTCACATTTGAGGTGAAACCAGTGGATTTCTGGTATTGTTGCTTAAGGAATTACTTTAAAAATATTAAAGCAGGAGAGAGAGAGAGAGAGAGAGAGAGAGAGAGAGAGAGAGAGAGAGAGAGAGAGAAAAATTCAGAACTGGTTTGAACATGATTGGTATTGTAATCATTTTAAAAAGAATTATTCATACCCAACTATCTCATGGATCATTGTCCTCTCCAGTGTTTTGTTCCTGGAGCTTAATGAGTCTGCTGTAGCTGTCATGACAACCAGTCTCACTGGGAGCACAAAGCAGTGATGTAGGAATTTTAGCATGAAAGAATCATTAAACAAATATTTGTTAAAGTAATTGTTTTCAGAATTTTAAAATTCAGTGTTTATTAAATGAAAATAGTGCAGGTGGAGATGTATGGCATTATTGAGCCACACAATTTAACCTGAACAGATAAAAAAAAAATCTAATCATTGAGCAATTACACTTTGTTGAAATAAAATGTTTGCATGACATTTGTCTACAAGCAAGCATACACTTCAACATATATTAAATATTAATAATTGATTTTGTAAATATAGATGATACTTAAAGGATTGCTGTTCACATGTGAAATGTATAAATTTGCCAGTTTTCTTGAGAAAGCCTGGGAGAAGGGTAGATAAGCTCTTTACTGAGATAATATGTAGATATTTGTTTGTGTGTACTGTTTTTGGTTAATAGTGTTATTTCTCCACGTGATTTGTATTTGTGAGACCAGAAGACAGAAATCAAATAAAAAAAAAAAATATATATATGAAAAATAAAATTTCCAATAGCAAATGAATTATTACTAATTCTGGTTTTATTGGAGCAATTATTTAAAAGAAAAGCCATTTTCCCTGTAATTGGTACTGAATTACAAAGTTTCAACTATGAACTTTCTTATAAAATTATCAGGAAATTAGGGATTCTCACAATTTGACCAAATTCCCCAAAATCTAACAACAGACTAAATCTAGCCTGATCTGAGACCGGTACCTCTTGAAAAAAAGAAATGTATCTTTTGACTTTGTGTCCTAAGAGTAAAGTTTGGACTTCTCAAAATGCCTTTAATACTCTATGAGATTTGTTTTGATGCATGCATCTAGTTGGTATTTGTGGTATTGTATTTTGAGACATTTTGCTTGGAGGAGACTACAGACTTTATGCTATGATGTTTGAGGAGAGCACTGGAAAACTGCAGTAAATGATAAGAACATCCTGTAATGTTAACAATTTGCTTTGATGAATAGTCAACTACTGTGCTGCGTTATAAGACTCCAGCAGGGATACTTGGGTTGTATAAGTTGGTGCAGTGCTGCTTTGATGGTAAATTTGCAGAGGATACTCAGTTTGGTTGTTGGGTGTGTATTTAAAAAATAAAAAAAATCACAAACTTCTCAAATGCTTTGGTTGTGCTGGGGATTCGGTCTAACCTTTATATGCTAAATTCTTCCTTTGCATAATACATTACTGACCGATAACTTCATCAAACATGCTATTTGAAACTTAACAACACAGGGATAAAAATCCATTGTTGATGCATTCTACAAAATCATTTCATATCCACACATACTACTGCAGCCCTTGCAAACCCAGCCTGCTTGTTGTAATCCAAAGAATGGTCGGCCAATTTAATGTTTGTTTTTTCACATAAAAACCTTTGAACGGATAATTGACATTTGGTCTGTAAGCTTTACAAACATACATGACCTTGCAAACCTGCAATGAATTCTATTCACTATTCTCAATCTGATAAATAAATATTTAACAGAAATTCAGCTATTCCAAAACAGTTTGAAACATATGCACAGACCTGAGGGCTCTTACACATTTTTTTTTTTTTCATCATTCGAGCCCTCTCAGTCTCTTTTTATTGGCTCTGTGCAGCCACTCTTTCCCTGAACCCACTGTACATTTGTGCCCACAAAACTACTGGTTGCCATGGAAACAGACAATTGCCTTTAAACAGGTTGAGATGACCAATTTCTGTGGCCTTGCAACACTTTTTAGCAGACCTTAAGGTTGATTGAATGTTTTGTTGCAAGGCGAGTCTTTTACCTTGGGAGCGACCCACAATCCTCTCTGCTACAAAAGGCTGTAGGACATGCGGTATTTTTCTGCTGCATGGATGGGAGCTGTTATGTATCCCTAACAAATGAAACTTGTACCTTTTTAAGAGACTGAGCCATGTACAGCGCAGTAACTATAAATGATTTATGTAGATGAATGATATCACCGTTTAAAGTTAAATGATTTGTTCTCCCTTATGATTTTTTTTTTTTTTTTTTTCACATAGTCGTTGTCATCCCAGTTCTACTGCTCATGGAGTTTGATTCTCTTCAGAGATTTTCTAGTGGCACAGCTTTTTGGGAGCAGGAACTGGTTGCTGTGGAAACACAACAGCTCAAGTCTTTCACAGTATAAGTAATTACAAATACAAGAATGTTGACTCATTAGACATCAGCATCTGCAAGTAAACTTTGCATCAAGCTCTCTCATCAACAAGGTTGTAATAAAACGTTCATGTCACTTGGCCGATATTCTTCTTTGTGCCCGTCGCTGTTCAGTTTGAGTTGATGTTTCAGTTCTGCAATCAATTGAAGACAAACCTGTCATTTCCCTCCTGTTCTGGGTCCCATACAGTTTCAATTTATGACCCCAAAATTAACTTGAAAATAGATTTAAATAATGTCCGTCATTACTTTGTCGGAGTAATAAAGTGTGACAGAAGTAGGTTAGGCCCATATTTTAATGCTGATTGCCTACAGAAATAAGACATAAGGCAGGCATTGTTTCAAATTCTTATGATTGAACATTTTATCATGTGCATTTTATGTTGGACCAAACAACGGAAGACTTCTGGAACTGTAATGACTATATTAAGTTGTCTTGTGTTATGATTGAAATACCTTAGTTTACTTTGCTCATATATCCTGATAGTTTTCTACATTCAGTATTAATGAAATTCTCCTGATCTTCTCTATTGCAGCCGGAAAGTGAAGTGTCCACTACTGCTGAAGATTATTCCACAGAGGTGAGATGACCCTTCTGAAAATATGTATCTTTTCTCCCTTTTGATTTTATGGTAACTCCAAAAGTTTTTCACAATGCCACGTTTAGACTGATGCAACTTGCACATTGAAGCATCTCTGAGTAGGGCCTACTGCACTTTGAGTTTTTTGTTTATTTGTTATTGTATTTTTTTTTGTATATTTTGTATATAAAAGATGCTGAGTAAATAAAGTTATTATTAGTCAAATAAAAGACAAACAATCATGCTTGTAACAATGGCACTATTAAAAACCCCTATCATCAAAAGTTCTACAAACTCTTCTTGCTGATTTTTCTGCTGTTATGCTATGCCGTTACTACATTTTAAAACATTAAAACATGTGTTGTCTGAGAAAGAAAGACTATTTAAAATTGAAACTAAATATGAAAATCTAAATTGGTAAGAGGATAATTTAAATGTGATTTTCGACCAATACTAAAACCGACATTGCACTATGTTTGTCAAGAACAGAAATCATCAGACTTTAGCAGTACAAATCTATCCAATAATGACTTCTGAAATTACTTTTCTGTCACAACTCCCAAATCTTAATGCTTCACTGACAGGTAAATGGGTGCCATGATGAAATGACAGAGAACTTAAGGATGCCTTCGAAGGATTTTATTTGGGTACAGTAATCTGATCAAGCAGCTCTTTTGGCTCTGCTTTCGCTAGCTAACCCACTGGCTGCCTGTTTGTCTATATGTTAGTCCTCTGGAAAATTTCCTGTAACCTACTAACTAAGCCTGTTTTACGCTGCGCTCACTTGACTATGTACCTACAGAAGTGTTGGGTATTTGAAGCTGTACTGTGTTTGTCATTATGTTATGAATGACAATTTTGAAAGAACAAATGGCTGTGGATTTTCGGATCGAACAGGGCTTCGTGACATTTTAGAAGTGTAAATTAGCTGTTATAGCTCAAAGAGAATCAGGTGAATGATGGAAAAGAAGGGAAAGGACTGTGAGGAGGATAGAGGACGGGGTGTCACACAAAGAGCTGCTCTCTTTAGTTTCACTGAGGTGATTTTGGAACGGAGGAGACAGAAACCAGAGAGGTGCTGATCATTACAGTTTGGAAAGATGGGGAGCAAAGTGCCATGCTGACTGCTGGAAGAATTACAGTGAGATGTGAAGAAAGACTATTGGTACGTGAACTAATCTATAGACTGAACTATTATTATAATATATAAGTGCTATGATAACTTTTAAATTAGCCATCCAAATTATATTAATGAAATAGATTTTCTTCCTTTTGTGTGGGATGAAACCTGGTATTATTATTACAATCAGTATTCAGCCACATTGCAAATGTCTGTATCCTTTAAAGTAAGAGTGTAATAACAGTGTTACGAAAGCATTTCTGTTCCCTTTTCAATTTTTGTGAATTTTGCAGATTTTGGGCATTGAAACAGATCAGATACTTTTTATAGTTTTAGTAGGGAATCTAAGGGACAAAATTACAGCAATATTTGAACAGTGTTCTACAACTGAAGATTGTATTCCTAATTATCTTGCAAAAAAAAATCAATTGTTGGCATCACTTTGTCCCTTTAATTACTTTGAGAACCCTTATCAATCAGATCTGTCTGCAATCAGACAGTGATGATCTGCAAAAATCAAGCAAACTGGGAAAGGAGAAATGTTTTGAAGAACAGACTTAAAGGTGCAGTAGGTAAGACTTATAAAACTAACTTTGTCATATTTGCTGAAACTGACCCTATGTTCGAGTAGAACTACATGAAGCAAGTAATTTAAAAAAAATCTGGCACCTCTGGCACCACCTACAGCCTGTAGTGTGATTTGCAAAAATCCACCGCTCCCTGTTCAGATGCACCAATCAGGGCCAGGGGGGGTGTGTTACTGCGTGTCAATCACTGCTCATGCACACACATTCATTCTCCTTTCGGGGGGGGAGGGGCTTAGAAGACCGTTTTGGGCTTTAGCAGAAAGGGGGGAGGGACTGAGAAGTTGTTGAGTCCTGGATCTTCGCAGTCCTACCTACAGCACCTTTAACTTTGCTAGACCTACAAAATTATTTTCATTGAGAGTATTTTAGGTATTTAGCATACTGGAATTACCTTGCTACCTTAATAACTCCCACTTATAAAACTAACGTAGACAGAGTTTTCCTAAACTGCTTTGGGTTATTGATTTCGCATTTTGACCAGTATCTGTAAAGCTGGTTTTGGCCACAGCAATCTTTAGTTTTTAAGGAAGATCCAGCAAGGACAAAAAAAGAATTAATAACATTAACACATTTACTACACATTTCTTCATGTGGCTCCTGGTTTTTGTAACTAACTGTTGTCGCTCTACGGTGACTAATTGCTAAGCTCATTCTTGAAACCTCATCTTGAAGGCTTTTCCGCAAACCCTGTAAAAACTGCGGATTTTCCTGTTCAGGAGGAGGGGGAGCCCCTTCAACAGGTGACAAAGGGAGGTACAATGGAGGATGCACTCGCTGCCAAGACCCAGGCAGTGGAGGAGCTGAGTAGAGAGCTGGAAGAAATCAGGGCTGCCTTTGGCACAGAGGGAGTGCAGCAGGTACATGTTTGATTACTTTATTATAGGTCATACTCTTCTTCTTCTTCTTCTTCTTCTTCTTCTTCTTCTTCTTCTTTTCTTCTTTTGTACATTAAGGCTAAACTTCTGCCAGTGCATTTAGAAAATACACAGGGTCGAGATTTTAACTTTTCTGAATACCACATTATTTTACCATTCTAATAAAAACTTTGAAAGGGGTTTAATTTGAATTATTTTCAGGATGGTGTCGTGAGTGTGAATGTGCAAATAATTCTTTTGCTCAAGGATGGCTAACATATTTACACATGAATGCATCTTGCATTTGGTTTTAAATAATACATGGTTATATTACCACCTTCAAATAATTTTTCATCCTGTATCTCTAAATGCCATCACAATGCTCTGTAGCCTTAAAAATCAGCACATTCCTTGCTTCTTCATAACACCTAAGTTCAGCCCAACAAGTATGTTTATTTTAATGCTGTTTTTGAGCTTTGTCAATATCCATTTTCTTTTCTGCTCTATCTCATTAATGCTGTCTATTAGGTGATTTTACACAACTGCATTTTACTTTTACTTTTCAAGCTGCAGGACTTTGAGGCTGCTCTGAAGCAGCGAGATTGCATCATCACCCAGCTCACAGCTAACCTTCAGCAGGCTCGTGAAGAGAAAGACGAGATCATGAAAGAATTCCTGGAACTGACCGAGCAAAGCCAAAAACTACATATTCAGTTCCAACAGGTGGGAACTCAAGTTTTAACTTCAGTCTTAACTACTATCTTATATTAGCTATTCTAGTCTACACTTCCTAGCCACTACATGTCATTACATTATTATTATTATTTTGTTCTACTACTTGCTATCCATGTATTCAATTAGAAATTAATTTGTGTATGGAATAATCACAGCTGCAGGCGGGTGAGACGCTGAGGAACACCAGCCACAGCAGCACAGCAGCTGATCTTCTGCAGGCCAGGCAGCAGCTCATGCAGTACCAACCGCAGCTGGAGGAGCTCCAGCACAAGCTCAGTGAGATGGAGATGGTAAGAAGTTGCCTAGTGTGATCTTGCAGACATCTTTTAGACAAAATTTGTTAAATGTAAGTGGTTGCACAATATGTGCTTGATGTTGCCCCTGCATTTCTAATAATTGTTTTTCTTTTTAGTCAGGGAGAAGATCAGAAGAATCATTCACACAAAGGATAAATGAAAAGGACCTGCTAATTGCAGAACAAGAAAAAGTTATTTTGAGTCAGAAGCAGTCCCTGACGGAGTTAAGGATGGCGGAGGAGTCGTTTTCACAAACACTGAAAGATAAAAATCTGTTCATTTCAGAGCAAACTGCAATAATAACCGAACAAGAGCTGTCATTATCCCTGCTCAGAGAGGAACTTGCTCATGTAGGACGGACTACTGATGAAAATATTTTAGACCCATCCGATGAGAAAGACCTGATTATTGCAGAGCAAGAAAGAGTCCTTTCAGAACGCGACTGCTCTCTTACACAGCTCGAGGATGAGCTGGAATCTTCCGAAAAAAGCCTGAGTGACCTCCAACAGCGAATGGCTGCAAAAGAGTCAGAGCTTGAAAGATGCATGGATGAGTTGGATAGCAGTAAGTCTCACTTAGAAAGCTGTAAAAGCGAACTAGAGAGTTGTAAATTAGAATTGGAGAGAGAGCGAGTGGAGTTAGAAAGCTGTAAGGGGGAACTTGCAACCTCCAGACAGAAAGAGCGGATGTCATCTAATGAAATCATGCAGCTCATGGGCACAGTAGAGGACCTGCAAAAGCGTTATCACCAGGGCAGCCTGTCTGAGAGTGACACCATCCAACAAATGCAGGAAGAGACTGTGAGGAAGCTCGAACTTCTCAGGGCAGAGCTGGATGAGATGTACGGCAAGCAAATAGTCCAGATGAAGCATGAGGTTAATTTGCAGCATGCAGCGAAAGTGGAGCAAATGACCGAGCAACATCGCACTGAGCTTGAGCTTCTAAAAGCACAACAACTGTCTCAAAGCTCCACTGTTAGTGTTGAGGTGGACACACTCAATGATAAGATTAGGGAGCTTCAAGAGACATTAGAGCAATCCCAAGCAATGCACGACAAAACCAGTCGTGAGCTTAGCCAAGTCAACCAAGAGAAGTTCAACCTGCAGGCCAAGGTTGAGGATCTCCTCAAAGATCTCCGTTCTGCTAAAGAAAAAGTGGAGCAGGTCTCCCACAGTCTTATCTCTCAGGAAAGCCAAAAAGGGGAACTGCAGCGCCTCCAGGAGACAATTGACAATCTGAAGAGTGAGCTGGCTGCTGCTCAGGAAGCGGCACAGGAAGTAGAAATAAAACACGATTCAGAAATAACCAATTACAAGATTAAGTTGGAGATGCTGGAGAGGGAGAAAGATGCTGTGCTTGACCGCATGGCAGAGTCACAGGAAGCAGAGCTGGAACGACTAAGGACTCAGCTTCTGTTTAGCCATGAGGAAGAGCTAACCCTTCTTAGGGAAGAATTGCAAAGGGTGAGCTTCCGGCACACAGAAAACCTTCTCAACGAAGCCGCTATCAAACACGAGAAAGCGCTGGATGAGCTGCGCATTGGTTTTGAAGAAGAGCTGCGTTTGTTACAAAGAGAGAAGGCAAGTTTTGCCACAGAGCGAGATGAGCTTTTTCACCAAATTCTTGGACTGAAGGAAGATCTAAATCTTGCTTTGCACAGCCCCAAAGCAGATGAGCTTGTCCAGCAGCTTCAAGAGCTTCAGGTAGAGCTTGAGGAACTGAGAAAGGGAGGAGAAGAACAAGCTCGAATGGAAAACAATATTCAGTCATTACTAAAAAAGACAGAGGTGCTTGAAAACCAGACAAAAGAGAAAGAACAATGTTGGGAAAACAAATGGAAGGAGCAGGAATTGGAAAAAGGGACATTGATAGAATCTAGTAACACTTTAAAAGAAGAGTTGGACTCCAAAATTCTGAAAATTGAGACACTCACAGCAGAGAACAATCAAATGCAGCAACAAGTAGTTAAGCTTCATGAGGAAATTGAAAAGCAGAGGACTACTTTCTCTTTTGCTGAGAAGAATTTTGAGGTAAACTATCAAGAGCTGAAGGAGGAGTACACATGTCTTATTGGGGCGAAGACACAGTTAGAAGAGAGAACCCTGAAGGAGACACTTGAGTTCGAGGCAAAAATCACCAGCCTTCAGTCACAGATTCGGGAGCTGAAGGAGAGCAGCAGAGATATCAAATTGGAGGACACAAATACAGATAGATGGGAGACCACTGTGATAGAAAAAGATACGACTGAGCTAATGGAGAAGCTTAATGTTACTTTGAGTGAGAAGGAAAGCCTTGCTGGGAGGCTTTCCGAAGTTACAGAGCAACTGATGTTAACAGAGAACAAAGTGGGGCAGCTGGAAGAAGAGCTGACGAAAGTGAGACAAGTAAATGTGAAGGTCATTGCACAGAATGAAAGCCTAGGAAAAGAACTAGAAAAGAAGCAAGAGATTATGAGAAAGCAATCCAGGGGGCATGGTGCCCAGAGAAAAGCTAAGCTCCAGCAAGAAGAACAAGCCGTTGAGCCAGTTTGTTCTTTTGAGGATCATCACCTTCAGATTCAATCTTTGCAAGAGGAGATAAAGGCTCTTCAGTCCTTCTTGCAGGCAGCTGAATCCGAGAGAGACTGCTTTCGGCAAACCCTGGAGCTCCAGAGGCTTTCACAGACTCAATCTCCAGCGGCAGTCCAATCCTCGGGGGAGGGACCTGTTGAAGAAAGATCCTCCCTGCACAAGCCCGCAGCCTCAGGGTCAAGCAGGCGCAAGAGACGGCAGAGGTCCAAGCAGGAGCGCAAACTGGGCACCGTTCTTTCAGACTGCAGAGAAGAAAAACAAAGGGAGGAGGAAGAGGAGGCAGTGGGGGAGGAAGAGAGAGCAACAAGTGCTGCAGAGCAGGAGATGCAGCCTCCGATGGAGAGCCAGGTTATGTCATGTTCACAAGAGAGGGCCGGTAAGGAGGACTCCACTGATGGGTACTCGGGAGACGGAGGCAAAGACTATATCAACAAACAGGTAGGCACTCGCATGCATGTACCGCACCGCTCTCCAGTCGCTGCTTTTCTCTCTTCCTTTTTAGCTCTGATTAAATTACATGTTTCATTGAGTGATTAAAGGGTTTTCAAAAACATGTGCACGACAAAAGAAAGTGTAGTTGAAAGCACATGCTTCAAATATATCCCACTCACAATTAATGCTGTGATGTTTGACATTGTTATTGGGTTCATCAAAAATGTGCATATTGCATCCATAGCCAGATGGAAATCTTGCACTGAACAGAGCATGACTGAGGCATTTCAGCACTGACATGTTTTCTCGGTCATGATTGCAAATTGCCTGAGTGTCTGCAGCCTTGCTCTCCAAGGAAGCACTGAGCTGCATAGTCATACTGTTTTGTAAAAATATAGCCATATGTTTTTAAGTTTGTGCAGACCATTCGGGGACATTCATTCTGTTACTGTGGGAAGAATACCACAGAAGAGAAAATGCACACACAGTACATCCTGCATATTATGGTGAAGTGTCAAGACTCCATCGATATTCTGCTCATTTCTACTTTTAAAGGAACACTATACAATATTTATAATCTAAATTTGACGTTGGTTTGTGAAAGGCTGAAAACAACAACCAAAAAAAGAAACAATCACCCACAGTCTTCTGATTGCTTTGTATCATTGCCATTGTGTAGAAATGTGTACATTCTAGTTTTTTTCCATCCTGCAGGGAGTGAAGGGTTTGAGGTGAGAAGCCATTTTACCCCAGTCACTTCTGTGTCTGTGTCACTTCAAGCTGTCTCAATTACACCAGGCAAAAAATAGTGTACACTGTCCTTCGCTCATTTCATACCCGTGTTTCATATTGTTTTTGTCACCTCCTGGGTTGGAACATTACATACAGGCCCAGAAAGACATTTAATGTCTTTATGTCTTTCAAAATAGTTGTAAAATGTGGCATGGGGAAAAATGTATTATTAATTGTATTAAATATATGTTTTGTGTAGGTCCTTTTAGATTTGTACAATCAACAACAGAACTTAAAGCGGGTGTTTTTTTTAATGAGGTACTGTGTATAGTCAAATACACATGGATCAGCTTCTTATAAAGCTGCTTCAAGAGCTTAATAAACAACATGAAACTAAATTTAAATGAAGGCAAACAGATGATGTTCAGAGTTGTAAATTGTTGTCGATCATTCAAATAATAAAATGACTTCTGCACTTACTATACAGGGACTTTCTGCTCCCTCTCAGGAAGTGATCCATAATGGTGCATGGTGTATTTATGTCGATCAATGTCTTATTTGTCTGGATTTATACTGGGATATGTAAGACAGTAAGTAAAAATATTTGTTCCTGCTTGCTTATTTAGGTGAGAGGACATGGGACGGGCCACCACACGGAGTCTTCCATGTGTCAGGGAGCAGAGGAAGAGGGAGAGACTACTGAGCATGTAAATGTCACTTAAGCTCACATCCTGCCCTTTGCTTTTCAGTGTCACTTTGATATATCATACAGTGTGATGTAAAGGTCAATAAAAAGGTGCTCATAGAGCGCAAATACAATGGGCCTCATGCAAGAACATTTTAGTATTGTTATCGTAAATATCTCTTACTTTGTTTGAGGTTTACTAAAATTGGATTCAACAAACTCTTAACAGCACAAACTTGTTTTAAATTCACGTTTCATCGACAGACATGTTATGCAAGAGTAATAAGAACCTAAAAAGTAAAAAACTACACTACAACCACAACTATGTAGCTGGGCCAAAATATGCCAGTTAAACCTAAAAAAAAAAAACTCAAACCAAATCTCTGTTATTTGCTGTAGAAAAAGTTTGTGCCTTTTAAAAACAAATGTGTTTGTACGAGTGGTTCTTGCAATAAATGTTGCATGAATTTTACAGGTTTTAGTAATTCTCTCTTTAGTAGGGGTTATGTTTCTTAGTAAACTTAAACATATTCATCATATAAGTGATTCTGTTTTTGTTGTTGATGTGTGAGTAGCAGCGGCTCATCATAACACAGCTGCCGTCTGTTAGGCACTAAACATTATGTTTTAAGCAGCAACATCTGAGCGGTTGCAGATTTGAAAGGACTCTCCACACTGCACTGTCAGATGATGGGGAGATTGTATCATAACAAAGCGTTTTAAATATGGCCTAATTTAAATGTAGAGTGCACTTTAAAAACCATCTGACATCAGAGGTAACATAATCACAATTCTATAATTATGTAACCTAACAAATGTGTGCTAATGCATAATAATAACTAGAGAAAGAGGCCTCACTGTTGGCCTTTTGTTCTCTGTTACAGAAGTGATAATAGCCGACCTCATCCTGAAGTTGAAATAGGATTGGTGGAATAGTGTTATTTAATCATTTATCTCCTCTGATTATCAAATAGATGTAGCATGTTGCATAATTTATTTTTGATAAATTATAGGTAATATGTATCTTGTGCTTTTTACAACTTTTTTGTTGTTGAACATTTTAAGGAATATGAAGACAAACACTCCGATATAAAATCAAATTATGTAACATACACGTATGTAGTACATATATATAATGGAAAAAAGTGGTTTAATCCAACTATGTTAATGTGATGATGTTTCTTTCTGTGGTTAGGGTGGGTGCAGGCTGCACATGGAGGCCCAGCGCATCAGCCTGTCTCAGATCCACGCCGCCCAGCTCGAGCTGCTGCAGGAGGATTCGGACGCTCGCACACACACTCTGGAGCTGAAACTGCAGAACCTGAAAGATCACGGTGAGCAGATGTGTAGACAGTTGCCTTTGTGTGTATTTGTGTTTGTGGCAAAGCTTTTGATTTATGATTCATGATGGATCAACACAGATGACTGACGTATCAAGCTTTGTTTTTGTACTCCGTTGGTTGCCAGAGTCTGTGTGAAACATATTAAATATTTGAATTATTCAGTTAATTCCAATTTTCTACTTTTTTTTCTTTTTCTTTCAGATGAGCCAAAAGTCTTCAAATATCACAACATGTTACAAGCTGTGTCAGAAGAATGTAGTGAGATCATTCAGGTAATTACTGAAGACAAATAGTTGTAATGTGTGAAGTTTTCTGAACACATTTTATTAAAGGGGTGATAGAATGGTTATATACGGTATTTCACGCTGTTCCTTATGTCTCCTAATAGGGTATGCAACATTGGTTGGGCTGAAAATGTCTCTCTTGCTGTTTTTTGGGCCATAATGCTACCCTGTTAAATGGGACTGGACTGAAATGAGAGTTTTTCTGCCTTTTCTGCTCATGAATATTTAGATGAGCTGCATGCTGATTGGTTGAGCTTAGCACGCACACACACACACACACACACACACACACACACACACACACACACACACACACACACACACACACACACACACAACATACACAACACACGTCCCCCCCCACCGCCACCACACACAAACACACACACACACACACACACACCTATGCGTTTGGCACTGTTCCCTGAGGATCCACGTTGGGGAAAAAAAAGTTAACGTACCGTGAACCGCTGCCGACCGGCAGCTCCTGCACACCGCCCATTGCGAGTCCACTGCGCCACAGATTTAAATCCACATGTCCCGCTCAATTGTCTGATATCTACTCCTTTTCTCTGGGCCAGTATTCCGTATCTCCTGAGAGAACTCCAGCCAGCATGCAGCAGAGTCTGACAGTCCAGGCAGAAAGTCAGCGATCCGGGCAGGCACTGTGCCACTGTCACGGCAAACTGTGGAGCTCCTGAACAGTCGTACTAAATTTGCAATTAGCCATACATTTTTGTAAAACGGCCCATATTTCAGCTTTATATAGTTGATTTCTCGCATAAAAATGTCTCAGAAGTGAATTTAGTAATGCAACAGCAGATGAACAATGTATAAAATTTCTGAGATTTGCGTGAATAAGATTTAGAAGACTAACTGACCTCAGATCAGTTAGTGGCCTATGTAAATTTTGGGGCGTTACAAAGATAGAAGGTAGAGCCAAATAAGAAGGAGTTGAGAAGTTTATGTCAACTTTAGCTTTGTTCAGAGTCGCCCGTTTTCAGAGGCAGTTTCAAATTGTGAGATTTGCAGAGGAAAGAGGTGTCAATGGGATTTTGAGGTTCTGTGTATGTCCTATTTACCCACGTCGTTTTTCAACTATGACAAGGTAAAATCGGTTTTGCATTCTGTCACCCCTTTAATGTGTTGCCACTAGTTACTATAGCAGTTAACCTTCCCTGTTCTGTTCTGTGCTCAGTGTTTTCAAAAGATGTTTGGTGAAGAGTTTTTGGAGAGTGCTGCAGCAGAAGGCGGACCTCCCCCTTCAGTGGACAGACCAGAAACTAGTGAATCCACCTCCATCCTACTGGAGGCCAGAGGTAATTTGTCCCTTACATAAATTGAATTACAGTATAAAACAAGTATTAAAGATACGTGAACACACATTTCCAGTGTAAGTAGCATTGTGGCCAGTATTAAATTCACTTTACGAAAGGGCTTTTAAATAATATGGATTAAATATCTAACTTTATTTATTCAAACTATACGGAAAGAAAATCATCCAATTTTTCCATTTTAAATCCTTAAAATTTAACCTAACCTAAAAAAAGACAAATTGCTTCCTTTTATGTAGAGCTCTACATAGATCTTCAGCAGGTGAGAGAGAGGATTGAGCAGGAACATTATCGACTGTCACAGCTCCAGACTCTGCTGAGGGCTGATGGGAACAAGGTAAAAACTTACAAATCTGCAGACATAGTAGATTGTTTTACAATTGCATACATGTTGTGTACAATTAGTATGTAGTATGAGGAAAAGGGAGGATAACAACGCTTTCAGAAACACACTAATACATCTGTTGGTCTCCTAGATGAGGGAGCTGCAGCTGGCATATGATGACTTGAAGAGCAGCAGTGAGAAGGAGATCTCTGACCTGCATGTGCAAATTTCCAGCTCAAACCCTTCTACAAGTAAAGGTAAATATGGAGTTATCCTCTTGAATGAAAAATTTGGGGGAGGAAAGAACGTTAAGCCCTAATGTCAGGTCACGGAGTCAAAACAGGTGTGTAATAAGAAAAGACAAAGTGAAATATTCTGAAGTATTATTTCTGTTCTCTGTATCCCTCAATATTTATATTATATAGGTTTAGGTCAAATATGTGCCACTCACTTTGTGCTTTTGCAGGTGTGTGGTTTCTGTAGAGCATCTTTACATCTGTGGTCAACAGCAACACTCCCCAGCCTTGATTTATTTTTTTTTTATGCAGGTGTCTACTCTGTAAATATATTGATGTGAACAGACAATGGTGAAAATGTTATACAGACATATATATATATATATATATATATATATATATATGTATGTATGTATATATATATATATATATATATATATATATATATATATATATATATATATATATATATATATATATATATATGTATATATATATATATATGTTATTATATTTAATTTCACATTTCCCCTCTCTATGGGTCAGATCTGGAGGAGCGGGCTGGTGCGCCATCTACCTTCCTTACCAAGGAATTACAAAGGCTGAAGACTGAAGAGCAAGAGAAGCAGCTCCAGCTGGAGGAAAGTCACAGGCAGGAGATGGAGCGTCTCCGAGCTCACTACCAGCAGCAGGCCACTGAGAGTGAGGAGCGATACGCCATCGAGCTCTTCATGCTGCATCAGCGCCTGCAGGAGGTCACAGGCACTCAGACCCACTACAGGTGATGACACTTTGAAAACACAATGATGTTAAGGTTTCCACATATGGAATATATTCTTATGTATTCAGACTAAGACAATAAAAATGTACAGAAAACTCTCCTTGACATAGATAATGATAAGGGCATATATTTATACAAAAGAAACAGAATGTTGATCCAGTAAATTAAACTTGGATGGTTAAAAAGAATTGCAGACGTGACTGCAAATGTTGTGTAATCAGTTGTGGTTGGTAGCATTTAAGGAGCATTATCACTGGATTCATACAGCCTCCCCCCATACACATCACTCATGGTTTAGTTGCTCTTCACTTGATTGATTGATTGATTGATTGATTGATTGATCGATCCAGTGCATGTGATTGAAACATGAGCTACATGAGCTACATGATCTTCTACAGATAACTTTTACTAGCAGCTGGTCTGCATATCCTGTGTAGCATGGTAAAGCTACCTGACCCACTTCAGTTGACAACAAATCCTCAATGCCTTAACTAATGAAATATTCACTAGGTGGGGCAACCTCTAGCTCACCCACTAAGAGCGTGCGCCCCATGTAGGTTGAGGTCTTTGCAGCGGCCCGGGTTCTAATCTGACCTGCAGCCCTTTGCTGCGTGTCATCCCCCATCTCTCTCCAACCTTTCCTGTCTATCCAAAGGGAAAAAAGACCCCAAAACATAATCTAAAAAAAGAAATATTCACTAGGTTAATTAAAGCATTATTCATGCCTTTTGTTAGCCCACTTATCTATAAAAGTACCCATTCCAGAAGACTTCCTGAGGGATGTGCTGTGTAGAGAACAAAATGAATGTGACTTTTTAAGCATGCACCAATGTGGAATAATATGAGGTTTCCAAAGAATTTCAGTTCTACAAATAGAATTATAACATATTTGGAAACCACTCATATTTGGGACCAACTGGCTGTTTATGCACATATGGTAATTTAAATAATCCAAAACCAAACTATATTACTGTTGGTGAGCTCTTCCTCATGGCTAAAAAGAAACCGAGTCTTACTGTTACTATGAAAACTGAGATGCTGCTGCCCTCCACTGTTTGATATAGTGAATATGATTACAACAGTGGTTTTCAACACCAATGAACTTTTTTTTGTCTAACTGCCATGTTCAGGGAAATGATTCCCAAACAGTGGAATACAATCACATATATATATATATATATATCCAGATACATTCTATGTAATATTGATGTCCATTTACATTAATTTGTGCAGTGGGACCAGGTATCATTCTATATTTTATAAGGGCAGTGTATTCCTTATGTCTTGAGCTCAAACAATGAATTGATTATTCTGCAACAATTTTGACAATCTGGCCATTGTTTCTGTATTTTTGTTTTATGTTAAAAAAAGCCAAACATTCTCTGATATCCACTTCTAAGATTTAAATTTTTAACTTTCTTTGTAATATGTGATAGTGAACTGAACATCTTTCTGGTTTTGGAGTGTTTGTCGGACAAAACAAGGATTTTGAAGACCGCACCCTGGCCTGGACTCTAGGAAATTATAATAAATTTGTCATAATAAACTTTTTATTATGACAAATTTATCAATCAATTTTTTTTTAATATTTTATAGACAAAACAATTAATCCAGACATCAAGAAATAAATCCTTAGTTGCGGCCGTAGTTAAGGAATAATTTGTCTTTCTACTTTCAGAATGTATATGTTTTAATTTTGTCTTATTAATAGTGTTATATTATCCTGGATGGCTGTTCAAATGTCTGTCACAAAGAAATATTTAGACTTTTATGCTTACAACCAAAAAGCATGTAAGCTCATCTAGTTTTGAGTTTTTTACTTGACTGATATGAATGTAGTTAGGATACAAACCATAGCCCCAGTAAGCTGCTTCATGGTCCTTTTATAGGTACATTTTAAGAATTTACATTTTACTTAAAACTGGTAATTCATTTTAAAGAGAAGTAAGAAAAAAATTAATGAATTGTTAAATATATCTGAGACTGTAGAACAAATAAATTTGACTTCTCTTTTTCTCTTTCTGCTTGTCCAGTGCTCCAGAGTCCAGCTGTGAGAGAATGGAGGAGCACGGAGATGAACTAAAGGTTTGGCTGGTACATTTTGCGCTCATCTAAATCTTCCATGTCACATGCATCACATCTTACTACGTGCTGAAACATGTACATTAAGACACTATGACAGTAAGGGTGGGTGAGAGGGGGCAGTTGCAGCCTTTAGGCTAAAACGTGCCCTAAATACTCCAGCTTTGCTCCAGAAGCAGCATCGTGAACGATCCTATATCTTAACAATTAAAAGGATTGGACGTTACATAACCTACCGTTTTAGCGTGTTGCTCATGAGCCAAGCGGACGTACTTTAGTCGTGGCGGCTGCATGAATGGAGGATTCTGCCTTGCGTGAATGAGCTGCACTCCATTTCAGCTATCTCTGTCACGTCGCTCTAACTTCTATCGTGTCTTAGTTTTCTTAGTCTTTCCCTCCCTCCAACCCTTAAAGTTTCCACAACCCGTTTGACTGTGCAGAGATCAGAGAGGGAGAGAACGGAAAAAGAATTGGGCGTAATACACTTGAGATCGGATGAGACATTTGGATTGGAAATGTTAAGCTTGAGGCAAGTGGTCCTGAAGAAGCTGTGAAACAGATACGAAATGGGTTCATCACAAGACAGTGGTAGTGTTTTCGGGGAAAATGTAGCTGTAATCTAATGCAAGACATCTCTTTATCGCTTTATCCTCCTTGGGGGGTGGAGAGAACAAAACAGTGTATTAATAGTGGTCTAAGGCCGGGGTGGGGCTTAGTTACAGTAAAGAGGACCCGTTTATTTCAGGACCAGCCTTGAAGAACTTTTATTTTAACAAACTACGGCTGCTGTTTTCTGCTACATTAGTTTTGCTTTTGTAACTTGTAGCCCCTTTATTACTCTTTTCTGCTATTCTCACTCTTTGCAGGACCTGGGTGAGGAGGAACTGTCAGAGGGAGGTGTGGAGTTGCACTGGCCTGTCAGGTCTGCAGGCCTGACAGCACAGCTGCAGGCGCTGAGGAAAGCTCTCTACCACAAATATGTCCAAGAAGTAGCCGCTCTTAAAGAGCAGCACAACAGAGAGCTGAGGAGACTTACAGAAGAAAAGGAACAGCAGAAGATAACAGAGGAGCGTCAAGAGAGGAGAGGAGAGAAAGAGCAGAATCTCAATGGTATAAGCGGCGCTGGAGACTCCAGTGAGAGCCCCAGGGCAGTTGGGCAGCTTGTGCTGGAAGACAGACAACACTGGGAGAGAGTGGAGGAAGAAGTTGCCAAGGTAGGCAGTCATGCATCTTTTTTGCATGCAACTCATGTGTCTAGTCGGTATCAATAAAACTGGTAACAGAAGACAATTGCATTAAGTTTGATTGTTATGAAAGGAAACAGTTGAAGTTGAAATTAATGGTAGTTGAATAAATAATTGATGAATCAAAAAATGTCTTGTTCTAGCTTCCTAAAATGAATATTTGCTGTTTATCTTACTCTTGTGATAGTAAACTGAATATCTTTGGGTTGTGGATTGCAGGTTGAAAAAAAAAAAAGACACTAAAAGATGTCATCTGAGGTCTGCCACAGTGCATTTTCACTTTTGTCTGACGTTTTATAGACCAAACAATTAGTCGAATAATCAACAAAATAATCAGCAGAATAATGAAAATAATCAGTAGTTGCAACCCTAGATACGCTACATTAATTTATCCATCTTTGAAAAACCCTGTATGAGGAAAGTCACGCATTTTATCCCAGCATTGTTAATAACACCTACTGTAGATCTCTGTGTCTCAATATCAAATAGAGTCCTAAGACACAATATGTCTGGATCCATATTTCTGACAGGCCATAGTTCAGATGTCAGTGGAGTTTGCACAGCAGATTGAACTGGCTCGAATCAACAAGAGTGCCTGCCAGAGGAGCGCCTCCATGCAGACCTGGTCCGATAAAGAGGAGGTGGAGGAGATGGAGAATGAGGAGCAGATGACTCCCAGAGCTCATCTCACCTCGGGCGCCTGGCTGGAGGAAGTGGAGAAAAGGAGACTGGAGAGAGAGCTGGAGGAGAGGAACGCAGAGATCAGAAAGTTAAAAGAGGAGCTGCAGAAAACGGAATCAGGACATGAGCAGGTCGGTGTCACTAACTGAGCTGTCACACGTACTGTGCTAATTTACTTTCACCATGCCACAAATTTCATTCATTTCATCTTAGAAAATGTATTACTGCTGTGTCATTCATTTTCAGATGCACTTTGTCGCAATGCAGGTGTTGCATGGATTACTCTATCATTGATTATGCAAGCTTTCACTGTTTTTTTACCTGCTCACAGTGCATTGGTTTAAATACTACAGTCAATGTGATAAAAGCAGTTTTATGTTGTTGTGTTTAAACCAGAATGCAAGTGTAAATGTATGCAGCAACAAGTTTGTGTCAGTGGGATTTTGTAATATTTTTCCAGTTGAATTTTTGGTATCCAGCACCTATCCCACTGAGGTTTTGTGGATGTGCACACAACTATTCTAGCTTCCTTTTAATTTTATTTGAAATTCAGTACCTGCATTTACCTGCATTTCTGTGTGGAACAAGATGTGCATACACACAGCCTTACTTTCCTCTTTAAATAGGGCAAAGCATCCTAATTCTTTTACTCTTATATACAGCAAACTTGTGACTTATTACTAATGCAAGGGACTAATTAAAACCGTTATTTTAATAATGACACACAACCACTACCAAAATCAGAGGAAAAATAGTTTGTAAATGTCTCTCACAACCGTTTTAAGGATTTCACTGGAAGCACATTTGTTTATCTACTCCTGTCAAAGAATACCAATTAAGTTGTTAAGTGATCGTATATACTTTCTTATCTACTCTGCATGCACTGGTTTCCTCATGTTGATTTGGGATTTCTTCTTCTTTTTTTTTAAATCACTCCTCATGCCTTAAAGAGCTAATCCCAGGGCCTGCTAGGCTTTCACTAACCATTTATTGCATGATTAAGCTTTAACTGTGTGATTACAGTAGCTGTCAGGTTCAGTGTTCTTTGTGAGATGAGTTGCTCTAACACACTCTTGATGGTGGTTCACTAAGGATCATAAAGTAAAAAGTTCTTAAGCTTCTGTTATTAGCTCAGATGAGTTTTAATGATGAGAAAATGCCTCTGCCTCAATTGAGCGGTTTACACACATTATTATGTTATTCTCTCCTAAATTCACATGAATGATCTCATTTCTGTAAATAATTTCATCAAGGTAAACAGAGTTGAGTTGATTTACAGAAAGCAGAAGCATCTTTTGTTAAGACATCTCCAGCATCAGACTTTTGGACAATCTCAAACGTTCTCTTGGCCCAAAGAATAGGATAAAGCAGCTTTAGTTTTAAAATGTTGACATTGTAGTTCTCAAGTTTATAAAACAAGCTAAGAGTTGAGATTACAAATTATCAAGCATGAATTTATTGAAATGTTTGTATTTGATATTTTAAAACATGAGTGCTCTGTGTTTGTATGCAAATGAATGCCAAATTACTGAAAAATAAAGTTGTCTTTAGCTAATATTATAGGGCATAAAGCATTATTTGGTTAAACATGTCAAAATACCTAATTCACCCTTTTATACCATGTTCATGTAACTTTAAATCTGTTCAAATATATAAAGTAAAGATATTAGCATGTTAATATGTAAATTAAATGTAAATTGTGATGGGCAAAACATAGCAAACATATTTCAGTATAGTGTCTCTTTGTCAAAAACATGTTTAGGCTTTAGAGACATTTTTATTTTTCTTATCTCTGAGTATACAGCACTGTATGTTGTCTGTTACTCAGGAAACTATAAAAACGGAGTCATTCAAAACGAGCTCTCATTGTCTGAAGAAGTGATTCTTTGACTGAAGTCAGTGCTACTCTCACTCATCGGCAGTCTCTGCACAGTGCAGTGTCTGGGAGTGAATTGAGTGGAGAAGCAGAGCTGCATTTCTGCTGTTCTTTCAGGAGATGGAGCTATCGCATCTGCAAGTCACTGTGCGTCAGGTGCACCTGTTGCCATAGCGCCACAAAGATAGCAGTGTTTTTCTCGGCTCCAAGAGAGTTAAATGTGCGTCTGTGTGCTCGTTAAAAGGGGCAGTGTGTCTACGTGCCCCTTGCTGTGCCTTATTTTAATGCAGTTTTACTAATGGTCGCATACAGCCACTCTGTCGTTCGCTGTCTAGAGTTTTCAGGAGTCTTTTTATTCAACTGTGACTTAGCAATGACTGGGATGCTGTCTGTGTTCTCTCTCCTGCCCGTCCAGGCATTAAAGAAGAGAGAAAACAGCCAAGAAGAAGTTGAGGAAGAGGAAGATCCCGGCGGGCCGGGAATAAAGCAGGCTGGTAGAGGCAAACTGTCATCACAAGATAATGGAGAATCCTCTGATGAGGACACTGAAAGGTAGTGAAAGAAACTTTATTCCTGCTAATTCCTCACATAAAATGTTATGCACAGAGATGCTCCATGAAAAAGAATATTCATGTTTGTGTTGGTGCTTTAAATAAATTCAAAAAATATGTATATAGATTGAAGCCAAATTAAGATAAGATAAGCCTTTATTGTCTCCTATAGGAGAAATTCATCTTGGGCATTCGAGAGAAACGAAATGGCGACACATCGCGCATAAACACACAATAAACATACAGTTAACCTGCATAGAAACATAATTATACATTATCTCATCCAATGCTTCAATGAACATCTAATAAACCTCACACCATATCCACGTACTTTTCCCCACAATCACAGAAGAACAGAAGAGTAACCACAACACATCCTCCCCCTCGTATTGCACTTAATTTTGAAAATGATTGCACATTTTCCTGTTAACTCATGCTGTGGTCAATAACTTCTGTATCAGGCATTGCACATACTATAACCATAATGGTAAGTACCACAAATATTATTTAGTAGTATTAGTCACACATACATCACTGCAGCCAATACACACACACACACATCTTATCTCTTATTCATTTAATTAGACTCAATGTAAGTATGTGGTCTGTCAAATGGTGACAAATATGCTGTTTATTGCCTCAAGTCTTTCTTTTAGCCAACTAACATTTTTTTCAATAAAACTACAGATGTTAAGAAGAAACTCTTGTTCACTGCGATTGTTTTTAACATAACTGTTGCTGCTTTCAGAAACATCCTGCGTAAGGCCAACGAGAAACTTAGTCAGGTGCTGGTTGACGTCCTGAAGACTACTGCAGCAGCAGAGGAAACTATGGGCCTCCACATGCAGAGTCTATGTGATGCTTCCAGTCGAGGGCAGCAGGCAGCAACGCCCCATTCTACCACAGAGAGAGCCAACGCCGAGCCCGTCAGACCTTATGCTGCAGGCAAGTAACATCAGGTCTCAGTAATAGTTTAGGGTAAATGCTGGTGTTTGTATTCGGGCAGGTTCAGGATCAACAGCCCATCCATCCAAATATGTTGGTTTAGATGTTGGTAGTTAGCTGGAGGTGAGATTTGTAGTTTGGCAAGAAAATATACCAGAAAACAGACCAAAAAACCTACTAAATGCAATTATGTATACACTGACACCCTCAGTATAATAATTTATAAAACATTTCTGTGCATTGCAGTTTTTGCACCATTGCAGCTGCACTTGCATTAGCATTGTGGCATTTTATAGAGCTTTGAATCTGTTTGTAGTTTGGAAAATACAAATGCAAAACATTTGCAAACCAAGTAGGGCAAAACTGTTTTAAACTACATTTATTGGAGTTTTGAAATCTGTTTTTAATTGGACTTCTAATGTGATTCAAATGTGATTTAAAATTCTATTTTTAACACAACACATCCAGAGTCTTGCTGGCAGCCGTGACTGCAGTTGAACCTCCTCTGCTGCTAATATAGTCCAAAGCAAAGGAGCAATACTGCACCATGACTACATAATGCTATTGCACAAGCAAAGAGTGGATCCTCCTCTCTATCTTCACCAAGCCTAGTATTTGTAGTTTTTTTTTCTAAAATGGAAAAGCACACCATCAGTATGTGTATGTATGCATGTGTACACTTGTCACGCACAAATTGAATGTGATCACATGCAAATAAATAACAGCTTGGACAGTTAGTTCTGTGAGTCAGATGTCAGAAGAATATCAGATTTGCCTGCAGTCTGAATGCTTCATTATAACTGAAGGTGGTGACTCCATGGGAAGTAAAGATACAAAGTATCATGTTACCAGCTAATCCTAATATTTACTTTAGGTGTTTCATGAGACTCACCACTTATGTTCAAGTTTTGTTTTTGATCAGTAAAAAAAGTATCCCCTAGAATATGCCATGTTCTTATATTGGGACGCATATGACTTATTGTATTTGACCATAGACCTCCTGACATTTTACACATTGTGATGATTATGGTGAGTTTAAATCCCTGAAATTCTGTTGAAAATAATGACATTTTGTAATAACCAGAAACTTGCATAATGCTGTCAGCATAATGACTCTAATCTGCCTCTATGCTTTAAAAGAGCCACTGCTCTGTCTCGGTTTGTTGTTCCAATACAAAAACATTTTTAATATAAAGGAAATTGTAATGTTAAAACAATGTAAATTTTGAGCCATCTCGCTGCCTGCTGCTATCATTAATATTCTCTGATAAGGTGGTTTCAAAAGTCGAATAATTAAATGCAGATTACATTGTGAAGCTTAAAGGCACAGGTCGTGTCATTTGAACCGGATGATGTATGCCTCCAACCTTTTTTATGGTTTTATATATTTAACACTGCTTTGCATCCTGTCCAATAAAAAATGCACATGACGAGCACTTTTTAAAGGTAGTCCTTGTCTTACACCAAGACTAACACCAATTAAAATTAATTTAATTTCATTACGTGAGCTTCAAGTGGTTTTAAGAAGGTAAATATAATATATAATATGATTGTGCGGATTATTCTCTCCCAGTATCCTGGTCTATCTATTTAAAGATTGGGCATACAGGTTAAAAAAAAAATTCTTTTCTAGGAAGCTGTTAAATATCTGAGTGAATTTTAAATGTGTTGACAATGTAATATACCGGTACATCAGGTTTGTGCGTCATATTTTTCTGCTCTCTGTTCTTCTTGTCATACCAGGTCACTCTTCAGAAAGTTGCCATGGCAGCGAGACCGCCGCAGACAATTTGAGTCTGTGGTCCGGGGAGACTGAGGCTGACGACGGTCTGGAGGTGTCCCAGCAGATGATGGACAACCTGCTGCATGGGGCGGGGACACAGCTGGAGAATGAGGAGCTTCTGATGGGCATAAGCAGACGTCTCCAAACTGCTCTGGAGAAGATGTTGATGGCCATCAACGACACCACCAACCAGGTACAACCATCGTTGGTTAAGTGGACTGGGATCAATGTACCGTTGGACACTTGTCTGACTGTGTATGGCACTTTCTGCTCGCTGAGAAACTCTTATAGTGTTTAATCTAAAGCATGAGTTACTGTAAGGTACAAAATAATATAATAGTTCATGATAGTAGGGCTGGCTCGCCATTTTTGAAAATGTTACATTGGTGCCAATACAAAAGTTGATTTTCTGTAGTAAAAAATACTTTTTTTCAATGTTTTACTTTACTGCGGGACAGAAACATGTTTTTAAACCTTTTATTTTATCATAACAAATATGCAGCTGGTGATTTCAGCTTAGCATAAAGTTTGGAAATGGGAAAACGATTAGCCTGCCTCTCTAAAAAGGTAACTATTTGCATACCAGCACCTGTACAACGCAATTAATTAAGATGTTATATCTCCAAGAAAACAACATGTAGAAATGACAATTGCCAGTCAGACAGCAGTATCAATATCCTCATCTAACTCTCTGCAAAAAAAGCACATTTCCAAAAATATAAACTATTATATACTAATATATACTGATTATAAAAAAGTTTTCTGATTTACGTAGATTAGGATAATATAATCAAAGTATGACCAAACCAGCCTAATAATCTGACCAAACATTTGATGCTTTGTCAAGTGAAGTGGGTTCTTTTCAGGTTGACATTCAGAAGAATTCTTCATGAACAGTCCTGTGTGTGTTTGTGCAGAAAGCTCTAGTGACACATTTAGGCATTGTCAAAACATTTAAATACCCACACTCAACACTGTTAACCCCCTCTGTGGGTTTTTACGCCTGTTCATGGAGGCATAATGGGGATGAGACTGCAGAATGTGGCCAGCAACAAAGTTGGCCTGTCTAGAATTCACAAACAAAAGAGCTGCCTCATTCCCAGTGGTTGCCTATAGATACGAACTGTGTTTACACTGAGCTTCTGTCTGGTCAATCAGCCTATCGTAGTCAGTAGTGGACAGAACAACTCCACCCCCCCTCAGGCTGTCCATGTAGTGCACCCGCTGTGTCCAGTGTCAGCCACAGAGACAGAGCCAGTTTAACTAGGCCATTGAATGTGTTACTGTAACTGCACAGCACATCACATCGTCCCGTTGGCTGTATTTCATGCGTTACTTACGCTGAGATGGGTTTTATCTTGCCGATCTAAAAATAGCTTTAAAGAAATTTCAGGCCGAGCATCACTACTGTTGCAGCATCCATCTACACCGCAGAGTGGCTGTTGGTTGAATGTTATTTATTGAATCATTTGTTTTTAAAGGCTACTGTATTCACCACATTTAGATTACGATATACCCTCTCTCTTCAGTACCTTTTTCTTGATCTTTTTGGTGGTTTGCTTCACTTTATTTATTTTGTATCATCAAACTGAGAATGATCTGACAATTTGATCTTCTCTGTTTGTCATTTTTGATATTATTACTGTAGCACTACAACTTATATACTGTACATTTCTATACCTTGGTGTCACAAACTCAAAACGTTTTGGTTTGGTCCTCTAACAGAGAGTTGTTTATGATAGTAAACAATAGAGCTGAATTCATAATTTGATGAATCTGTAATAAATTTGATAAACAATCCATTATTTAAAAAAAAAAAACGAAAGCAAAAATGCCAGAAAATTCATAATTTATACAGTAAATGTCAAGATGGTTTCTGGGAAATTATGAAATTTTTAATTACGATAAATTAGTCAAGAAAATGCTCAAAAGTCGTAAATAATCATAAATTGCAGCCCCATTAAAACCACATCATAGATTTTTCGAGCAAATGATGTGTTACACTGTTTGCCTCTCCTCCAAGTACACGCCATTAACAGCACAATAAACTTGTAAACAACAAATCCACTTAATGGTTTGTTCAATGATTTCCCTGCTGCTATTGATCTGATATACATTAGTCTTGTCTGTAAGTGGTGCTGGGTCGTCACTTCTTGTCTGAGAAGCAGAGATTGATGACACAAGTCGTCCAGGAATGTTAAGTGTCTTTGTTAAACTACTGCTGTAAATGATTTCCCTGGAGAAGGTGTTTGCTAACTTATTGTCCACTCCCATTATCTGCCGGTGAGACGTGGAAATTGTTTGTGTGCAGTCAGTATGACGGTTGACATGCCAAACAGATACAGTAGGTGGGACCAAGAGGCGGCATGTCAGAATGCCTTAATTGCTTCTATATGCTGCTACATAGGGACGGAATCCAGTTTGACAACTTTTTGTGGGGAGGGCGTGTGCTGTCTGTAGGTTATTTATGTGTACAGGGAGAGCCTGTGCTCTATCTGCTAAATCTACCTGGCTCTAATGATAGAAGCCACACCTGCTTCCCTCCCACTTTTGCTGAACACTATCCTGCTGTGTGCGATCAATGTAGGAAGTGAAAGAACAATCCTCTCGTCTTGAGTGGTGAAAACCTGGCCTGGAAGTCTTTGGAGCACGTAGGTAGACGGAGACTAAGTGAGTGTAACGTAGTGACAGTAGCCTGCCTTGGGTAAAGTAAGCCTCGCCTGACAGGACAGAGAGATCCGGCTACAGTGAGTAATATTATGGAATGAGAATGGGAGCATGCGTGGAACGGAAATGACAGCAATCCTAGGAAGAAGTAAAAGCGAAAGAGTGAAAGACTTAAGATCCAAGCGCTGTCATTTCACCCTCGGCTGGCTGCCGCTCGGACTAAACAATTAAAAGGGGCCCCTGGGAGGCTTCCCTGCAGGTCGCGGTTGCTACGGCAGCATAGTATTGTTAATGAATCTCCAATGAGAGAGAGGAGAGCAAGCCGGAGCAGACGTGGGGGTGTGAGCTTTACCGAGCGGCATGATATGGTTTCACTCTGAAGAAAGAAGGTCAGAGAGAAAAGAGAAAGAGGGTTGGAGATCTTCAAAGAGGACGTGAAGAGAAGAAATGCTTGCCTTTGTTTACAAACCTCCTGTGGTTGTGTACAGGAATGCCTTTTAAACTGCCAGAGCAAGATGTGACTTTCACCTGCTGTCAAGGATGACACTTTTTGGTAGGACCATAAGAAAGCACATGAACTCGGATGACTTTCTCTCTCGACATTTACCTGGAACCTGTTCTACCTCTGACCAGCAGCATGTGATTGAGATTACGTGAATGTGACCCTCTCCAATTGTTGTTTACTCTTCTTGTGTGTGTTGAAAACACATAGAAACTGTTGCTTGGAGCTACCACAACGTTGCTCACAGCTTTATCCCCCACTTGACTTTTTTCTCAGTTGGGGTTGCACAGCTCAGCCTGGCAGGTCATGGCAAATGGGAACCTCTTTTGATAATTCCAGAAAAGGAGCTCCAACATAACGAACCGAGGTTGGAAGGTCTCCCTTCATCCATCTATCTTTTACCATGGATTCCTACCGCTCTTACTGGAACTCAGGCATGCAGAGCAGCACGTGGATGGAAGGGGAGGACCAGGATGTGTACGAAGTGGAATCTCGTGTACCCCTTCCCCGACCTTTCCCATTATGCAGCACCTTAAACGAGAAAAATGCTGTGGTGGTACAGACGCAAATCTCACATGTCAATCACAGGACTAATGGTCACCTTCTTAAGGTTATCTCCAAAATCTCCCTGCCTACTCCTCCGTACACAGTAAGTTTACACCTGGTAAATGTACTGTAACTGAACTGCGTTGGAGTTTTTAAATTGTACGAAAAGATTGGGTTAGTGCAATTTTAAACAGTCTGCACATTTTATAGGTACAATCACCACAGCCTGTTTTGTTGTTCAGGTCTGCGCATGCAGATGATGTAATTTAAAGGCCATTCCACGTAGGAGCACAGCAGTTATTTCTGTGCTGCTTTTGAAACCGTAGGTGAAAGATTAAAGACTTCTATGTGCCAGGGTCATGTTACCACTTCCTGGTTCCTATAATGTTACAAAAAGACCTTTGCTCAGGGAGATACGGTAATCTATGGAAAGTAACAAATGGGAGTGTGTTCACGGGTTATTGCAATATGATGATTTCATAGCTGTGACACACGGAAAAGATGCCTTCTGTCACCTGACCTGAAGGTTATTAAACTAATTTCATATAATTATTTCAGTGTGTTTCTGTCACATTTGCACATAACTTCATTTTGTTGTTGACTTTTGTACAAGTTGCCTTTTTGTCCAATGCCATTACTTTAAAGTCTGTCTGCACATTATGCATTAATACCATGAACTGTTTTGTCAAACCATATGTAATGGCAGTATATTCCTAAAGGTGACAACAAAATGCTTTTCTAAGTAACTTAAAACAACGTGCTTAACTTTGTATTGAAATTAGGGAACATATATATACATGTATACATACATATGTATGTATGTGTGTATGTATGTATGTATGTGTGTGTGTGTATATAGTAGATTTAGTTCAATACCAGTATCAGTTAAAAGATTTGCAGCTAGAAAGCAAATTCCCTAATTTCAATACAAAGTTAAGCACGTTGTCGTGTGTGTATATATATGTGTGTGTATGTATATATATATATACATATACATATATATAAATAAATATATAACATATTACAGTAAGTAGATAAAATCTGTTTTCCAAATGGGCTGAAAGATATGGTTGATATCAATATCTTGATATTTTAAAGGATATTTTCTAGGTTCCATTCATATGATGTTGGTAAATGTATGTAAGTAATGTCAAAATAATCAAATGGACATTGAGATCAATAAACTGTGGTCCACTGTTATGCATTACATGAGACTAAACATTTTATATGTAGAAAACAAGAACGTCAATAACTATTTTTTTTAAATCAGTGGACTTCCCCTTTAGTGCAAATAATTCCTTTTCAATGGATGTTCTTCTAAGCTTATTTAATGTCCTCTTTCCCTAACTCTACTCTAACTCTTCTTCTTGTGTGACTCTTTCCTCTTCCCCTCTCAGCTTGAACATGCCAGGATGACCCAGACTGAGCTGATGCGGGAGTCCTTCCGCCACAACCAGGAGATGAACGAACTGCTTCAGAAGCAGGAGGAGCTGCAGGAACTGTTGTCCGAGGAGGCCCGGGCACGGGAGCAGCTGGCTCTGGAACTTCACCGGGCTGAGGGTGAGTTTTTCTGAAAAACATGTTCATTTATAGGAAATATGATCAGCATGGAATATATTAATTTGTTTTCCTGGCTTGTACATTCATTTTATTTAAATGTTGGTCATTTTCTATGTGGGGTAGGAAGTCTGCACAGTACTGTCATCCACTGTTTGCAGCTTCTTTATAGGATTTCTTTATAGCCTCTTTATAGGATGAATGGCAGTACTCTCTATTTCTCTAACTGAAGATGTGATAAGGTGTGTCTTTATGTCAGAATAATTACAGAAAACTGAGAGCATAATGAGGAACTGAAGTGAAAAAGCATCTGTGCATCCTTTTGGGGGAGGGGGGTGTTACAGGGAGTGCTGGCATCAGCTGTTTGAAAGGAAGAGTACAGGCGTGTGAGACAATCTGTGGTGACAAATCGACAAATGGTAATTTCTGTTTGGCAGCCTGTCTCTGATTTGTGTTTGACAACTAAATCATGAGGGTTTGTGTTTTTGGAGGTGAAGGTATCTGTGTGAGAACACCGTAAAATCTTTAAGCTTCATTAACTTTGATTCACCAAGAAGTCAGTGGCCATTTGTTGACAACAGTGTAAGTGCTGTGACAGATTTTATTGGGGTACTAATGTCCCATCCATGTCAAAGACAGCTGGTCCACGAGGGTCAACTCTTACAACCACATCCACTCTCTCACTCACCAGTCAACTGGGCTGACTTTAAGTCTCTCACACAAATTGGCAAATGTACAGTACAGCAGTCATTTCTTTCTTTCTGGCTTTGTGTACACACTGAACAGTGGTGAGTGTATAGCCTTTTCTAATCTTATATTATCTTTAGTGGTATCCTGTTATGATGTTTGTTTTCTGTAATCCTATAGAGGTGCTGAAGAATAGCAAATATTTGCTGTCATAAAGTTTTACAGCATTGACTATCAAAGAGGGAGACAATGTGTCAAGCTGTAAAAGATAAAATAAGGAACATTATGGAGAATAGGACTGCATCTAACAATTATTATATTATAATTTATTTTATTTGTCAAAGTAAAGCAACAAATCCGCCAATTTTAGAAGCTGAAACCAGATATTTAATATTTTTGCTTGAAAAATGGTAAACAATCTGTCAATTATCAAATTGTTGGCAATTCATTTTCTATCAGAAAATAGATGCTACATCCCAAACTATTCCCTGTCATTTTATGTAAAAAAGTCGCAGAGCACCTGTGCCTATGTGGTCATGTGGCATGCATCTTCTTCATTAACTTTTAGGGAGTGCTTGACATCTGCTCAGCCTCTTGTTTCTTGGCCATCTCCTTGTGCAAATGCCAATGAAGTCAAAGATATATAATTCCCCTCCTATTGTGTTGGTGATCCACAGAGGTGAAAGCTCAGGGTGTGGCCTTTTCAAACTGGTTTTAAATTAAACAAAGAGACAGGCTCATCCTGGAAAAAGATCCTCTTCACTGATTGACAGAACATATGTCTGTGAAAAGGATGAAAAGTATTCTTTTGTTATGGTTTAACAATTGGGGAAAAGACTAAGTTGGACAACATGAAGCTGTGGAAATATTGTCTTGCAGAATATATGTGATTATGGATTCCCAGTAGAGCTCTGTTTGGTTAGTAGACAATGTTTTTTAATGTAATTAATCACGTGCATCGGATAGCTACTGTATGTAGGGATCCCTCCTTAGGCAAACTTTGCACAAAGCTTTGGTTCCTGCTTAGATGTCTAAAATAATAGTTAGCTCCTGACCACACAGGTGTTTTACCTTCTGCCTCTCTTTGTTTTACATAACACACAGAGCGCATTGAGCCCATAAAAGCCTCAAACACTCATTCTATGCCAAAGTTACAGTAAATTAATAACTGGATTATTAGTCTCTTTGTGTGTGTGTGTGTGTGTGTGTGTGTGTGTGTGTGTGTGTGTGTGTGTGTGTGTGTGTGTGTGTGTGTGTGTGTGTGTGTGTGTGTATAACTGTCTTTAACTGTGAGCTGAATACATCCTGGTGCTTAATGCTTGCTGACCTGTGACAGAGCAGTACAGTAATGATTGCATTTCATTGTGTTTACAGCTCAGTCTGTCAAGCAAAATGGGTCAGCCATGCTCATTTGTGTTTCTGCATTTGTATGCAAGTTTGCGTGCCTTGGCATTTATGTATGTATGTTTTTGTTTGCTGTGTGTGTGTGTGTGTGTGTGTGTGTGTGTGTGTGTGTGTGTGTGTGTGTGTGTGTGTGTGTGTGTGTGTGTGTGTGCGCGCATGTTTGACTGAAGCTGGTCAAGTCTCAAAGTAGCCTAGTTCCTCTTAATTCTTCTGTTAAGTGATTGTAAGAATGGGCGGCTATGAAAGATGCAATAACTTTATGAAAGGGAAATTATGAATTTCTATTTTAGCTCCCTCTATAACTGTCCTCTTGCTTCATCCACATTCAGGTCTGATTGATGGCTACACGGGTGAACGGGCTGCGCTGGAGGAGCAGTTGCGTCACAAGGAAGAGCTCCATCTGAGCCTCGAGCAAGAGCTGCAGGTGAGGTATTCCAGCTGCAGAGGAGAAAAATAATTACCTTTTTTATGTGTGATGGTACATGACGTTTCTAACCTTAGGTAGATTTTTGTGCCTGTGGCGCAGAACAGTAGTGACTCACGTGTAATACTTGAGGTTGAATTAGTTAAAATATCTGCCAGAAAAAAAACATATACGGTCTTCATATAAAATAAAATTTAAGATATTAGGTAGTGTCAATTCTCTTTAGTGTCATAATAACATATCATCATGTATGTATTCAAGCTAAAGCGCTGGTGATATACTATATATTTTTCTTATTGTCAAATACAGAACATCCCCAGTCTAAATGTTAAATAACAACGTCTATTTACATTCATCATACTCTATGTATCCATTTTCTGCCAGTCTGTAACTGAATGTCCTTTCTCCATGCAGGTGACAGGTAGCCGGCTGCAAGAGCTGGAACACGAGAGGCTTCAGATGCAGGAGGAGCGGGAGCTGCTGTCACGGCAACAAGATGCCATGAGGGAGCACGCCGGGCCCCGTGAGCTTCGTAAGTATCCCAGAATTCATTTACCGACAATATACTCTGTACAGATTTTTAATAGCCCAGTCAGTTGAAAGGAACATATTAGGAAATTCTAAACTGGAACTGAATTTAGTGTATGTTTGATTATGTGACCTTTATTGCATCATAGTTAGTGTACCAAAGATAATAGATGAGGAAACAAAAATACACAATCTCTCAGGTTTTCTGTTCTTTTTTTATCAATGCTCAAGTTTCAGTTAGTTTGGTATGGTTGTATTAAAAGAAAAATGCCTCACCTAAATGAAATCATAGTGTTCCTTGAATTACACAGGACAGCTTGATTTGTGAAACCCAGAGTCGGTCAGCTGCATGTCATACGACAGTCGTTATCATTGTTTTAGCTCCTGTTTCAAAGAAGTGTATATTGACAGTATACAATAAAATCTATACTGTTTTTTATCAAAGAGCCTACATTAGCCATAATTTAGGTGCATTGTCAGCGACAGAATTTTAGACCAAAGGTCAAAAAGTCAATAAAATATTTTTGGAATGTTTTCAAACTCTGAGGCAACTCTACATTTCTTACAAAGTTGCTACCAGTATTTGTGCCGCAAGTCATATATTTACAGATATTCGCCAAGAAGTGCTCCGGAAACATGAAGCTCGATAACAGTATCTGCTAATTTTGCATTATAACTCCTGTATAATCAAAAAGGTATCCCAGTAAATTCTTTGATAAAATGGTGAGTATTCTGTATCTAAGGGTATGAACCAAAAGGGCTATTTCAGAAACTTTTTCCTTTCACAGCATCCTTTCTACAGCATTAACCTACTGCTGTGAAACAGACAAAAGCACTGCTATTCTGTCGTCACCCTTTTCTATTCTTTATCTAAGACTTTTCATGTTCATGACATAAACAAGAGCATGTTACATTCCTGTGCTTTCTTATTCTCCTGTAGGCCTAGTTGAAGCTGCAATGGTTGCAGCACCTGAAGCAGGTGTGTCCACTTTGAGCATGGCTCAGTCATATCTACTATATGTTCCTTATAATTGTCTACTGTAGCTGAGTGACACAATATCTCTATATCTTAATATCTTAACTCTAATCCAGCAACTAATCCAGCAAATCTTGGAGCTTGCTTGCTATTGGCTCACAAACTCACTCAGTTCAATCACTAACCTTTGCTTCAGCTTTTCATCTTGATTGATTTTTGTCCTGGTTCGTCATTTTTAATGTCTTAGAGTCGATGTTAAGCACTCATTTTAGCATGATGAAATGAAAGTAATCTTCAGACACTTATATTTAGTCATTATTTCCTCACTGTCAATCATCTACACTCTGAATTAAGCACATTTTTTATTGTTATATATTTTTAGAGCTGTAGATGCTGTGCTTACAGCATTTCTTTGAGTGAGTGAGATTATTGGCTGTTCAGGAAGTCCATCTCCCCTACCTGTAAATGCTTATTGGGCATGGATATCGCAATGTCTGGGCTGTCCACGTGTTTGTTCTGTCACTTGCACTCTCTCACCTTTTTACTTTTGCACTAATCCTGCAGAGTTTGATCCTGGGTAAACCGGTGTGGGTTGTTAACTGGTGGCAGCGGAAGGGCAAAGAGGCATCATGTTGGGGAATCATGTTTAGTAATGGGGCATCATGTTGGGAAGTTGACTGAGATGTTTGAAGAGTCTGAAGTTAGCCTTGCATTCAGTTGAAGCTATATATGTGACCACAACATTAAAATTAAAATTGCAAAATTTCAGAGAAGGAAGTTGACATATTATTTTTTTTCAATATTTTTTAATAACATGGCAAAAAGCAATTCAATCCAATCACATGGCTCTTTCAGACTCTTCAGTAGCTCCATCTCAGCATCCTGTTCATCACCAAAATCAAACCTGAATGAATCATTAACTGAAGTTCGCCACCTATAGTTGAACGGCAGTGATGCCTAACCTCCCCTCCTTCCTCCGCTGTATTCTGTAGACCTTCTGGAGGAGACGGAAAAGCTGATGAAGGAGAAGGTGGAGGTACAGCGTCAGGCCGAAAAGGAGAATGCCGACCTCCTGAAGCAGGTGAAGCAGCTGGAGGTGGAGCTGGAAGAGCAGGTCAACAGGGTGATCGAGTTGGAGCATGCTCAGAGCACAGAGAGCGGAGACCTCCGACAACAGGTCCAAGCTCTGGAGAAACAGCTGGAGAAGAACAGGAGGTTCCTCGATGTGAGTGACAAAGAAAATTGCCAATAGTCTCATGTAGCTTTTACTCAATATTCAAAATTATCGATACTCTCTTGTCAGTGACAAAATTATTAAATTTGTATTCATATTTGGGCAGCTTTAAATCATGAATAACATTTTGATTGGAGATGAATTAATTGATTTGCAGAAAATCTGCAAGAATTTTGTTAATCGATGAATTGTTCAGGTCATTTTTAGGCAAAAATGTTCATAAAGCTATGTGTCTCGAGCTCTTAAATGTAAAATATGTGCTGCTTTTATTGTCATTTATCACAGTGAATTAAATATCTTTGAGTTTTAGACTGTGGTTGGACAAACAAAAAGGCAATTTGAATTTGTGGGAAGTTTATTCTTATGTTCATTCTTATTTACATTTTCAAAATTTTATAAACCAAGCTATTTATTGATTAATCAAGAAAAGAATCCCTAGTGCTTCAAATCTTTTGCAAAGTGTCCTTTGCTTCTGTTCTGCATGCAGCTTATTGTCCCTTATTAGTAATAGCCAAGTGGCATGTAAAAAATGAAAACTTTTAAAAAACTCATCACAATATCTTGCAACGTATGTTACAACCATGACTGTTTCTTGGGACAGGCTATGTTGCAGACAACACCTTTTTTAAAAATGTCAACACCTTTAGGTCCCATGGAATGAAAACTTCACTTTATGAGGTTTTTTAACATTAATATGCGTTCCCCCAGCCTGCATATGGTCCCCCAGTGGCTAGAAATGGCGATAGGTGTAAACCGAACCCTCGGTAACCCTGCTCTGCCTTTGAGAAAATGAAAGCTCAGATGGACCAATCTGGAATCTTGCTCCTTATGAGGTCATAAGGAGCAAGGTTACCTCATCTTTCTCTGCTTTCCCAGCCCAGAGAATTTGGCCCACCCATGAGAGAGAGACATCATGGCTTTCAAACGAGCAAAGTGGCAGTTGGTCAAGGCCACACCCCCACCCTCCACCTTGCCGCGGAAAGTGATCACATCATTGACCAACAAAAACCTGGTCTAAAGTCAATAACGCAGTATTTTATTATTATTTTAAAAGCGCAAATATTTTTGGCTTGTGCACAGTGCACGCACACTGTCCTTGTTACACACACAGGGACGCGCAGCAGCAAACAAGCATGCAAAAGATTAAAAATAAAAAATATTACAATGTGAAATAGTTTTGGTGGCATAGTGCTCGTGCCATATGATCTGCTCTCGCACTTTCACTTCACTCACGAGCAGATCAGTTTATTCTCCTGAAAATCTCTCCTTCCTGCTTAGCAAATCCGCTTTCATAATAGCAATGCGCCAAGGTACAAACACGCCTGGCTTTTAAAGCAACACTATGAAACTTTTAGCTGCAGCTGTAGGTCCAATGAGACAGCCTGTAGGGCTAAAAGTTACATAGTGTTGCTTTAAAGGGAATGGGAGATGACTCTCTGATTGGTTTATTGCATGTTACGCCCAAAACACACGTATGATTAATTAAGACACTATGTACAAGCCTTTTGAACCATGCGCCTGGCGCACTGACCCTTTTTTCCGCTATTAAACTAGCAAAAGTTGATTTGTACACGCCCAGAATGCACCTGCGCCAGGCTCTTCATGCCGTGCGCTTGGATCATTAAAATAGGGCTCTTGCTCTCACAGCATCTGATGATTAATAGGTGAATTTGCCTTTGCAAATAAAGCAAGCCTGTATTGAAGATCTGATTCAATATTTTCATATTCTTGTCTTTATTTTGGTGTCTAGGAACAAGCTGTGGACCGAGAACACGAGAGGGATTTCTTCCAGCAGGAGATCCAGAAACTGGAACAACAGCTGAAGAATCCACAGAAGCTTCAGGCTGGCTCTGAGCAAAGAACCCGAGAGGTAACAAGAGAAAGTTCTGTTCTCTGCCAGAGGACCAGGCATTAATAGAGATGCTTATTTTCTGAAAATAACACTGTTGTTATGGCTATAAACACTGCACTGAGACTCAGAAAGAAAGAACAATAGAGCTGGTAGAATTACCTGTGCTGCCTCCAAAATGACACCAAATAGTGGGAGTGTTTACACAGGCGATAGAGTGAGAGTGGGATTGTTTGTTCCTTGTGATCCTACAGTTGTGTAATAGTAGGTTTTATTTGCATGATCATTGAAAACACAATACAGTGGGAGTGATAAGATTTGCTGAAGTCAATCACTACCCTGGTGCAGCTGTTACTCAGATGTGTTTGTATGACATAAGGACAATTACATGTAATTTAACCCCAAATATCACATTTCAGAAGTGAATACTCATGTCATGAGGTCATGACTGATTTGATTTCCTTAGCGACAACTGCTGAGATTTTATAAACTAAATCCAAACGATTTAGATTAGAGTTATCTATATGTTTTTATTAACAATGGATCAAGTGAAGATGTGTAATGTGAAATGTGTCGATTGTAGTGATGAACCCACAGAGATTTTATCACCCTCTCACTCTGCATTTCCTCTCAGCTCTACTGAGCGTTTTAAATAATTTAGCAAATTTTTTAGATTTTACAGCCCACAACTTAACTTGGTTCACTGTCATTGCTGTCATTAACCTTGTTTCTAGCTCAAAAGCTCAGATAAATCCACTGTACGCTACCTGCTCAGCATCAAACAGCAGACAGACAAAGTTAGCTGGTAAACATAGTGGAGCATTTAGCAGCTAAAGAGCTAGATAATTCCACTTCAAATGAATGCTAATGTTGCTCTACTGGATGTGTTAATAGGTGACTGTTTGCTAACATATTCAGCAGATCAACTTTTTAAGGCTATAATAAATCCATGTTGTGTTTACACCTTGTTCCATTGCCCCCAAGTGGCCAAAAAGTAAACAATGACAGACATTACACCTGCACCAAGATGTCTGTAATCTTTATTGTTATAGGATCCCAATTAGCTTCTACAGATACAGTTGCTAGTCTTCCCAGTAAGCTTTGATTTCCACAACTATCGTCAGTCAATTCGTAACTTCCTTCCTTTGGTCCTGTCCTGAATTTTTGACTGGATTTTGATGGTCACATTTTCATTTTATATCATTATACAGTATATGAGGAGTAGTTGACAGTAATAGAAAAAGGTCTTAACCTGCCTTTTTAAGTTTTCATATTTGGCACAAAATGGCAGAATGACATTTCTTTTTGTGCGTCAGTCTCATTCATCACAGCAGTTTTAACCTTGATGTTGTTTATGTATTTACTTTGTCTGTGCTCTGTGCATTACTCTTTGGCTTCTCAAGGATTTCATCATTGACTGTTATTTTCCATCCACTCACAATCTAGCCCCCAGTTCACTCTGGGCAAGGAGAAATTTAATTTTGATCAACACGGTTGTCATTATTTTGCAGCAAATTTGAGGCGCTAATTATGTCCTCAAACCAAACGACTGGATCCTTACACAGGAAAAAGTAATTTGCCGGTAAAGCATCATACCCTGCTAACTGAAGGCATCATGTTTATAATCATCATTATCATCATCATCATCATCATCATAATAATAATATTTAATTAATAAATAATTAAAGTTATTAAACAGTTAAATTCAACTCATTTGCCTTTTGATGATATAAAGAAATTAAGCCACACTGGGTTATGGGCCCTATCAGAAACATCATTTTACAATTTAAGTCAGTTAATCCCTCAGGGGAAGATGACTTCAATGCTCAGCGGTATCACCATGTTCTCTGTCCTTTCCTTACTGTCTTTGTAACTGAAGTATCCTTGATTTGCCCCTGCTGCATGTTAGTCTTTGAAAGGTCTGTTTGTTTAAAGACTTGAATTATATAACTTGTGACTGTATTTAGCTATGAGTTCTGTGGTTTCCTCGTGTTCATAGCATTAATTTCAGTCTCACTTTTGCTTTAAACTCACAGGCTAATACCCAAAAGATAGATAACCTGTACAACTTCTATAATTTCCAGAGACCCTTGCCTCATTATCACTAAGTGCTTTTTCTTTCCCCTCTTGCCCTTGAAATCTCCATCCTCTGAACCTTTATGCCTTCTCTCTCCCATGGCTATTACAGGTGGACGGAGTAACCTCTAAGGTATTGCTTCTAGCTACACGTAGAATCAAGTCTACCCCAGAGAGCATTTAGTTAGTTTTAGTAATCCTGCCCAATCCTGTAGCAATTACTGGCCTGTCCATCTTGCGTTTCCTCTTCCTTTTTCCAGTTTGATCCATCTCTGCCGTGTTTGTCTTCATTTGGAAGCGGCTTCAATTGTCCTCTCTCACTCTGCTCCTTTCTCTTGTGCCTCCCCTCAATGCCAAACTTAACAGCAAAACAGAAGACAAAGTGGGGTGGAAGAAGGGTGTTCACCAACTCGGTGTAGAACAAACATCATGAAAGTATCCTCTCTAATGATGATTGTCTTTCGATACAAAACTCACTTTTTGCATGGCAATGCAAAGAACCTTCTTACATCAATATGAATTGTAGTTTGTAAAACTAACCATGGAAAATCCTTATTTGCCACATTAGCAATGTGAAATGTTGAAATTTTTAGAATATTTGAAACGCTCTGGAGTTGACTTGAATTCCATCCATAAATGAATTACAAGGGACATTCTGGTACAGTAAAGCTTAAAGAAATATAAATAAACCATTCAGTGCAGAAGTACTCTCATGAAGAGTTCATCATACTCTCTTGTCACATTAATATTTAATGAAGGGCTGTCAGTGAGGGTGTGTATTTCATCTGCCTTACTACAGTGTCATTTTGTTTTGAATAGAAACTCAGGTGTCTATAACATCCTTACAAAGGCATTTATGAAACAACAAGATACATAAAAAAGTCAGTCAGTCTTTTATGAAACATAATTTTCTTGTTAAATCAAGCAGGGGGAACAGTTTACCCTCTAGATTTTCCCATTTCCTGAGATAATCCGAAACAAACCTTCCTCCTGTGGACCCTTCTTCCTCCTGTTCATTGATCTGCTGATGTTTTGCCGTCTCACAGATGGATCAGTTACCTGCCAGCGGTCCTCCTGGTTAATGTACTGCTCTGTGGTTTGTGTCACCCTGAATGAAATCTCTCTCTCTCCCCTCTGTCCCTGCACCTCTTTTCACTCTCAGCCCCCTCCTTTCTCAGGTGGATCAGCTGACCTCCCAGCTAGCTGTACATGTACCAGCAATGCTGTAGCGTGTGGTGTCTGAGAGCGGTTCCCATTAAACGACTCCCCCTCTCTCTCTCTCTCTCTCTCTTCTGCTCCCTTCATTTCTCTCTCTCTCTCTCACTACCAGGTGGACCAGCTGACCTCGCAGCTAAAGGAGAAGGCGGATTGGTGCAGTGAGCTGCTGCTCAGCTCAGAGCAGCTGCGTCGTGAGTTGGGAGAGCGCGACGAAGAGATTGACAAGCTGGAGAGCCGCATCCGTGAGCTGGAGCAGGCCCTGCTGGCCAGCGCTGACTCCCTGGAGAAGGTTAGGAAAGGGAGGGGGGGAGGGAGATGAAGGATGTCCAGGAGACGGAGTAAGAAACAGCAAGAGAGAAAAAGCAGTCTGAATAATAGCTGTGGAGCATGGTAGAGGGTGTGTGTGTGAGAGGATGTATATGAGATGACAGCTGGAGAAGGAATGGGAGGAGGGTTGAGACGCACACAGAGAGAGAGAAAGAGAGAGAGAACAATGTGTGGGTGTCTCTACTTCAGCTGCCCGGCAGTTTGTTTTTAGTGATAACACTGATGGCTAGCAACTGTCAAGATTGCCCCCCAGTGTTCGTGGAGGACTGTTGTGAGTGAATAAAAAGGAGCAGTGCAGGAAATGCTCATATATCTGCTTTACAAATGAGTTCCAGTTGCATGATAAAGGATACAGCAACATCCATTTATAGTTTGCATCCTTGAAAATCTGTTTGATCACAAGAGCTTGTTCCTTCACGCCTTTCTGTGCATGCTGTTAATAACTGCTGTGCTAAATAGTTTCTTTTGTGTGTGTCGCAGATTGAACAAAAGAAGCAGCATGCATCCATCACAGAGGCAAAACACTCCACACTGGAGGCTCAGTTACAGACGGAGAGAGAAGCTCTGGAGCGGAAAGAGAAAGAGGTAGCGTGCTGCTCAGGATGGATAATCAACGGATAATATTTCAATTTGACGATTTGAAGATCCAACTGGGAGTGAAATGTTTTAAATTTGTGGTTTGTAGTCGGCATGCAGGTGTTACAGCAATGTTTTTCAATAGCATTGCAACTGCATGTAATGCATCATACGCTTCTTTGTCCTGCATTGACAAACCATTAGTACTGTAGTGTCCTTTGAAATGTGCATTTTTGTTTAATTACATGAATAGTAGAAAACAATTATAGCTAACAAGTGAAGCAGAGGAAATCAGAGTTGTTAAATTTTCAGTCGTCACGTGGTGTCTCCTCTGAAGTGCTTGCCACGTTTACCTGTCGCCTCAGATCGGTAACCTGGAAGAGCAGCTGGAGCAGTTCAGAGAAGAGCTGGAGAACAAGAGCGAGGAGGTGCAGCAGCTTCACATGCAGCTGCAGATCCAGAGGAAGGAGATCAGCAGCCAGCAGCAATACCTAGAAACCAGGGATAGCATGCTCCAGGTAAAGAGCCGTCCTTGTGTGAAAACGTCTTAAAGTATCTTTACGAAAGATTTTGAATTCCAGAAATTCAAGAAGTGGTTGATTCTGGTTGTGTGTGGGTGAACTGAGCCACTCTGGCTTCTTTAAAACTGTGGATATCAGTATCAGACAGAGACTGGCCACATATTGTGTTAAAAGATGTTTACACTTGTATTCTCAGTTATTATATGATTAACGTGTGTTTTCTACTCACAAACTGTACTGAAGAGTAAAAGATAAACCACTGGTTGCTGGTGAATTTAAAACTGTTGGCTGATGTGACACACAAGTTCTGGCGTATTCACACAACCAAAACAGGACTTTTTTATGTAATGCATATACCACAATTATGTATATATAATATTTATATTTCTCTCTCAAACGGCAAAAACATTTTGGTTTGGGTGTTTCATTTAATAAAGAGATATTTGCTCTATGTTGCTAATTTTAGTTTGCACATTTTGCAAGACTGCCACTGCCGGCACATTTTTTGTTTGACTCAATCGGTGTACTTTCAGTAGTCCACCATGAGGCTGCCTCTTCGTGGACTTTCATTAATAGCCATCACATTATAATCTCTGACTTTTGAAGGTGATGGAGGAGAAGGACAGGGAAATAGCACTTCTTAATGAACAGATCACTAAGCTCCAACACATGGAAACAGCCTCTGATAACAAGGTAACGCAATATATGCATATACGAAATAGAATAAAAGTCTATTTCGAATACGCATATCTCCGTGTTAGTCAGTGTGTGTGTGTTTTCTGCATTCGTGTACACTTTTATTTTTGTTTTCACCATTTATTTATTTGTTGGGTTGTTTTTGCTTGTTTTATTTCGGTAAGTAGTTCTACAGCCCCATCGTCTGTTGTGAGGTGATCATTTGCTCGTGTGAAGTGGCTTTCTAAACCTCTGGGTCTCTGACGAGTTTTTACAACCTGATCAATTTCAGAAATTTAAATACAAATGCCATCGAATTAACTTCAGCCCAAAGAATCTCTAAGCACAACAGGGACTCAGAGGTTTATCTGAAAAGCGGGATAGCTATGGACTCCTCAAATCTGACATTTTTATGGTTTAATAATGTCTGTATATTTCTCTTTAGGAGATTGATGGGAGGGATGAGCTGATTAAAGACCTGGAGTCCCAGGTGGAGTGCCTGCAGAGCGAACAAGAAACCTTAAAGAGGAATAATGAGGAGGAGCTTGACCAACTAAATGCAGTCATAGACAGACTTCAGCAAGAACTGGCCAATATCGAGCAGAAGCAGGCTACAGAGGAAGACGAGGACACCAAGGCTGAGCCAGAGAGTGCTGTGTGGAGGCCAAGTAAAGAGGAATACGATGAAATGAAGCAGAGAATGGACCTAGCCACCAAAGAGGTCAATACACTCAAAGCCGAGCACAGTAAGCTGTTGGAGACATACCTGCGCTTGAAAGAGAGCGCAGAAGCTTTAGCTGATACAGAAAAACTGGAGAGCTCAGAAGGCGAACTTGAAGAAGCTCTCAGAGAGAAAACTGCAGGCTTTGTAGTCATGCAGGCCCAAGTACAAGCTTTAGAGCAGAGTGCAACATCCAGAGTG
>NC_041344.1:15031442-15151442 GCF_004354835.1 Perca flavescens | reverse complement strand
GACCGAGCTTCAGAAACATTAAAAAGTTACATATAGTCACACAAGAGAAATTATGTATTCCATGTGTTGTTTTTGTGTTTGCTTACTGCATGTATGAGCATTACTTCCAAAACATCTCTTTTTCTTTTCCTATTTTTTTTTTGTTGCTGAATTAGGAAAGACTGATGGTAAACCCCAAAACATTTCTGTGTGTTTGTTGTCCATTTAGACGTTGCTCCGTGAGGTACACCAGGAGGGCATGCAGGTTCTCTCTCTCTCAGAGCTCCCTCTCACTGAAGGCGAGCCGGGCAGCCAGTTCAACGTCCCAGGCTGGGTGAAGGAACGAGATGCTTTACTGGCGACTGTGGAGTCTCTCAAAGGCCTCATCACCCAGATACAGACACTCAGAGAAACACAGGTAGAAGAAACCCCCCATGAGTCTTTACAAAACACTGCTTACTCTTTTTCAGAGCTCAACCAGTCTTGCACTGTATGTGTGCTTGTGTCTTTATCTGTGTATCTCTGACTTGCTGCAGACGTCAGGCGGTGTGGACTGGCGCGGTGAGCTGCTGGATGCAGTGCGGCAGGTGTTTATGAAGGAGCGCAGCGTGCTGAAGAGCGCCCTCTACAGCCAGTTGGACCTGCTGGACACCAGCGATGCCATCATCCACCTCAATCAGCTGGAGCACAGACTGGCTGAACAGGTCAGAAATAACAACTGAATCTGTAGTCTGGCACTGAATTCATTCCAAACTAAAATTACTGCATGGTGTTCACTGTTGTACACGTAAATGAAGGGAAAAGACAATTAAATGCAAAGTAGCTGAAGGAAAAAGACATTTGACTGCAGTAATTTATAAAAGGTCTGAAAATATGCTCTTCCTCTATTTATTATTGTTAAAATCCAGTACTGGCACAGATGCTAAAGCTGAAAATAGATTGCGTCAAACCAGTCAATTTCCTCTTCTATTAACCCTAAAAGCAAGTAAAGATTTATTTATATAGCACTTTTTAAAACAAAAGTTGCAAAATGCTTTACAATTAAAAACATTAAATGTCAAACAACCAGAATAGTAACAAACACAAGAACAACAAAATAGAATTTACAAAAAATGCAATTGAATTGGATAATCCAATAGTAATTAAACTATTTTAAAGTTTAAGGCAAAGACGACAAATGCTCGGTCTATCTGTAATTTAAGTCAAGCTCTGACCAAGTTTTTTCCTTTTTATAAGAATATACATATATAGTGTGTGTGTGTGTGTGTGTATATATATATATATATATATATATATATATATATATATATATATATATATATATATATATATATATATATATATATATATATATATATATATATATATATATATATATATAGGGGGTTGCACCACTCATCAAGTAGTTTGTATGACCTATGTGAACTATATTATTTGATGTTTTTCAGTCCTGTCATTGATTTTGAACACTACTCAATGATTGATTCAACATTATTTTAATGTCTGGGTTTTACCCAACAGGCAAAAAACTATCTGCACATTATTAAACAGAAACAACCTTCTCTTGGCTTTCCTCTCCTTTGATTATCATTTGTGCTGGTCAGTAACCAAATTTTGTATTTGTGATCCAGGACGCCCAGCACAGAGAGGCGATGGGTTTGCTCCACACTGCGGACAGGACCAGTCTCATCTCTGAGATGCATCAGCTCCGTGGTCAACTAGAGCAACTTCATCAAGGTAAACCACTATAAAAAACTCTTACTCTGCTTGTGATGCTCTTTTTTTGCCTACTAGTGTAATGTGTCCATTATTTTGCCTGCTTTGAGTGGGAAAACATCCTGATATTGATGTCCTTCAGGTGCCCAGCCTGCTGTGTCAGTAGGTGGTGAACGTAGCGTGAAAGAGCAAAGGGAAGGAGGAGGAGCTGATGGAGCAGCGGAGGCTGACAGGCTGCTGGTGGAGGAGCTGAAGGGTGAACTGTCCCAGACTAAACTGGAGCTGGAGACAACGCTCAAGGCTCAGCACAAACACCTCAAAGAGCTGGACACACTCAGGTTAGACACAGACGTGCATCCACCACGCCTGGTGTTTGCAGTAGAGGTATATATAGGAATTATGAGGAGAGAGAGGAGGGCAATGCATGCAACAAAGTTCCCACGCGTGTGCCGCAGATTGCCCCCTGCATTGATATCTGTTGGGACACAGTAGTATATCTTCACCCCTAATCATCTGGTGACCCTTCAGATCTATTATCTGTATTTATTATACTTCTATCTATTTTGGACCCCTTTTGAGAACCAATGCTTTTACTGCCTCCATTTACAACCATTTGATTTGAATGTTCAATTGAACTTTTTTTTCTGTCAACAGGGCAGAGGTATCGCAGAAGGCTGTTGAGGTGGACGCACTGAACGATCATCTGACAGAGGAGAGGAAGAGAAGCAGAGATCTTCAGTGGGCCATGGAGAAGGAGAGGTGTCGAACTGTGAAAAATGAGGAGAGTAAACGAGAAGAACTGGAGGTAAGTCTAAGTCTATGTTGGAGTTCTTTAACCTAAATTTAAACACCTAACCAGGGATGGGGGCTTCTTCCTATGTATTACTTTTGCCTCCATTAAATAAACAAATAAATAGGTGCGTCAGTTTTATTCAGCAGACATTCAATGCAGTAATTACTGAGGTATTTGCATTGGAAACACATCAAAAGTTGTCCCAGTCAAGGCAATTCTGCTGGTGATATTTCACCATCTCAACTTACCCATTCTTATGTTACATTGCAGGGGTCTTCAAAGTTTTTTAGGCCAAGGACCCCTTAGCAGAAAAAAAGAGACTTTACCATATACAGTATATTGTATAAAATTGAATTGCATATTAAACTGGACCCACAATAATGTATATAGGGTGTCCTAAAGACTTTACAAATAGCTTGTTATAGTGCATACAATACTAAGCTTTTAAAATAATAATTGTTGACATATTCATGTATTTATACATCATGTTTTAATGCTAAAATGTGGCACAGTAAATCCTTAAGCTTAACTGTATCCGTGGATGGCTAACTTATGGCTAGTAAGCCTGTCATCAATTTTGTGTACATAAAAAAAAAAAAAAAAAAAAAGCTTTACTAATAATATGTTGGATTCAGGTTAATGTATATTTTCAGACATATTTAAAAAAGAAAAAAAGAAAAAAATTAAACCATCGAACAATAATTTGGGGGCCCCTGTACAGCAACTCTGAGGACCCCTAGGGGTCCCGGACCCCCTGTTGAAGATCTCTGTTACAGTCTATAAGTCATTCTAAAAACAAGTGCATTTCCATTTTCCTCTAAGGACCTGCACCTCAGTCTGGAGGAGCAGAAGGGCTACGCGGCCCAGCTGAGCCTGACCCTGGAACAGGAGCGCCAGGCCTCCTCTCAGCTCTCCCAGCAGGCCGAGCAGGAGCATCTCAGTCTCCACAGTCGCCTCCAGGAACTCCAGGTCCAGCTGGAGACAGAGCGAGCCAAGGCCCTGGAGATGAGCACTGCGCTGGAGAGGGAGCAGCAGCTGCGGACGGGTGTGTCCTCTGACGGCGGTCCATCTAGTGAGCAGCGAGTCGAGGAGGATAGGACGGGGCTCGGCAAGGGAGAGAGTCTGCTGGAAAGACTGCAGAGGGAGCTGGATGACAAACATGCACAGGTGGGTTGTTTTCTACCGAGTTCGTTCCAACTGGACACAAGATGGGCATTGCATCATTGTCAAAATGTCTTGGATTAAAATATTTGTAAAAACTATCAGTAAAATAATTTTTTAATCTTAAGTCTGCATTTGTCCTCATTGTCCTTCTCCAGGTGGTGCGTCTCCTCAGTCAGGTGGAGGCCCAGAAGCTCGAGGTGGTACGAAAAGAGGAGCAGCTGACTTTGGGGAGTCAGAGGTCAAGACGGGACCATGAGGCGCTGCTGCAAGCCCGGGCCCAGCTGGAGAGCCTGGAAGCACGAATGTCTGAGGCCCAGGAGCAGCTGCAGAGAGAGATGGAGAAGAGGAAGAGTGTAGAAGAGGAGAAGGAGAGGCTGGAGGAGAGGTTGAATAAGTTGGGAGAGGAGAGAGGAGGGAGGGAGGGGAGCGGACCTCTGCAGGCTGATGGCCACAGTGTGAGTATCAACTAGTCACACTTTTTAGAATTTTTTTTAATAGTGCTTTCATTCTTTTGTTAGTCTTTTGTTAGTTTAAATCTGTGTTGTTATATTTTCCACAGCAGACAACCGACCGCACCAAAGACTGGGTGTTCCAGCAGAAGAGCGCAAATGGTCAGACAGCGGGCTCCGCTGCGTCCCCTAACCTGGAGGCGTCTCCAACAGGTCACACCAGCGGACCACACCATGGTCCATGGCGCACAGTCGACAAGATCCTGGGCACACTCCACCTCATTTCCTCCAAGATCCGCGGCATGGCGAACAAGACTACTGGCAGGTAATTAAAGCAGCTATTATCAGTGTTTTTATATTAACAATGGATCACATCACACAGAATCCATAAATGTATCATGATATGCAGGGCTTTTCTAATATAGCCTTATGGAAATGAACTGGTCATTTGTACACGTGTGCAGGCTGACTGCAGAGGTCGACAGTGAAGAGTTATCCTGGGTGCAGTCCAATGTTGACGAGGTCATCACTATGCTGCAGCAATCCCCAGGTCTAACCTCCGTCCCCGAGGTCAGAAACAGTTTCGTCTTTTGTGATGGTTTCACTTCTGCTTTAAACATTTTGTGGATTTTGTAGAGTTATGTTTTTTTAATGGAAGAAAATAGGGAAGACCAAATTCTTGCCAAAACTTGAATCGAGGAACTGTTACTTCACCTACTCGTGCACAAATTTTGGGCGAAAGTAGAATTCTCACATGCTGATGAGCTCAAATCAACTGTTTGTTTATTTTTCCAAGCATCTGCTATCTGTTAAGCTCCTGACATGACCACATATGGTTGTGACTGCTTGTGTGTTTCCCGCAGAGTGTTTCCCTGCTGCCAGGAGCCTCCTCCAGCTCCTCCAACTCCCTGACGGAGCGGCTGCTGAGGCAGAACGCCGAGCTGACTGGTTTCGTCAGCCGGCTGACCGAAGAGAAGAATGATCTGAGGAACCACACGCTCCGCTTGGAAGAAGAGCTCCGACGCTACCGGCAGGCTGGACTGGGATCAGGCGACAGTGTGAGTACATGACCGTTAAATACTACTGATAGAGACGACTGAACTGATATTATTATAAATATTACAACACTTTGCTGAAACAGAATCTCAATCTTCTGGTGTTCCAGAGATGTGAAAGAACTTTAACATAAAATAAGATACCAGAGGGGCCTCATATGTGGAAAGCTGTTGTCAGCTTTTCATTTCTTGTCATTCCATGCAGAAGACTCTAGACTAAATTCCATTATCTGATTTCGTCCTGCAGTTCAGCAGCAGGAAAGGAGTGTTGAAGGTGGACTCGGGGGTTATGGTACTTTCCCAGGAGCGGGAGGCTTGGACGAGAGAGAAGGTCCGCCTGGAGAAGGCTTTACTTCTGGCCCAGGCCCAAGTGGCCCGACTTCGTGGGGAGATCAGGACCGACACGCTGCGAGAGATGACTGGACCTGAGGCTGACAATGCTGCACTGAAGGTCCACTAGAAACAGCTAATACGTCCCTGCAATTAAGGAGTTTGTAGTTAGTTGCTTGTAGTAACTCCAAGCCAGAATGCTCTGTGCAATCGTATCATTTTACTCCTTTCCTTTTCCTCCAGAGGATGTATGGAAAGTACTTGAGATCAGAAAGCTTCCGCAAAGCACTGATCTACCAGAAGAAGTACCTGCTGTTACTGTTGGGCGGCTTCCAGGAGTGTGAGGAAGCCACGTTGTCGCTCCTCTCCAGGATGGGCGGCCGGCCGTCGCTGCCCAGCCTGGAGTCCCTCAGCCATCGCCGCCGGGGACTGATGCGCTTCCGCTCTGCTGTCCGAGTCTCCATCGCCCTCTCCAGGTAGGCAGCCAGAGCTCTGTGTTGGAGTGTTTGTTTTGGCCAGTGCTATCCAAAACGTCCTCACGTTAACAACAGATGTACTGTATATGCAGTCAAAGAGATTACAACTTTGATTTTATAAAAGTAAAATCCTACACATTTTCTGCTCAGAATGCGTTTCCTAGTGAAGCGATGGCACAAGGCGACGGGGATAAGCTCCACATCCTCCTGCAGCGTCAACAAGAACGGCGCAGGACAGATTTTAGGTATCCAAAACATATCATGCTCTTTGGTTTCTACATGTTGGAGAGAATCCTTTTAGAAGCGATGCTCACTACATTTGTATTCCTCTCTCTCAGATACGGAGGTGAGAGACTCACCGTATCTTCACCCGGGAAGCGTGGAGATGTACAGAGAAAGAGGAAGTGGAGGAGTCTCCAGCGGCAGGGGCCGAAGTGGACGTGAATCCCCCAGATCGGCTGTCTCCTCCACACACCACAGGTGCAACATTTAATGGGGCTACAACTAACAATTACAGTTATTATAAATGCATCTAACAATAATTTCCAGTAGTCCATCTAGACTAGTTTATAAAATGCCAAAAATAGTGATCATCACAAGATAGCCACACAAACTTTTTCTGACCAACAACATTCTGCTTAAGTTAACATGTATCTAATGTTTTTGTGTTTACAAAATCTTCATTTAAATTGAAGGAAAATCCAATTTAGGCATGGGCCGGTATGAGTTTCTGACGGCATGATAACCTTCAGCAAAAATATCACGGGTTCACGGTATTGCGGTATTGCGGTTACAGCTTTTAAAATGTATTCCGCAACAAATTTTGACAGTGTGATACTTGGTGCACATCCCAATAACAATGGCTAAGTATAAGTATAGTGTGTGTTTTGAATAGTGCTGTCAGTTAAACACGTTATTAACGCCGTTAACGCAAACCCATTTTAACCGCATCAATTTTTTTATCACGAGATTAACGTTCCTTTTGGCCTAGCAAAAACTAGAAAACTAGAAAAACTACAACACCACACCGGATCTAGCTAGACCGGAAACAAAACAGGCACGACACACACACTTGTTTGGGCTCACGAGCCGGCCAAAGAGTAGTAGGCTAACGTTACGTTTTGAGTGGATGGTGAGCGTGAGATGCCGAAATTGATGCCAATAAGATTCTGAATGGAAAAAGTTGTGAAATTGTTCCATTGACAAGACCAAAGTGATCTGTGTGTTTTGTCGTTGTGAACCAAGCTATCATCGCAGCATGTCCAATCTGAAAAACCACTTGATGACCAAGCACACAGCTGATGCCAATTCTCCGCCCCCTCGTCAAAGCCAGGCGACAAAAGCACAAAGCAAGCCGATCCACTATTCCATTTTAAAATGAGAAAAAATAATGGGACAAAAAGAAATCAAGGGACATTTAGAATAGATAAAAATGTGCGATTAATCGCGATTAAATCTTTTAATCGTTTGACAGCACTAGTTTTGAAATGTCTGGGGTAAAAAAAACAATGTATTTGAGTTTTACCCACTGCACACTGGCAGGAAGAGGGATTTCTAAACTGCACTTTCTGTCCTTGAAGACTCGTAAGAAACAGCTACTACTGCAGGAACGGTGTGACGCAAAATTGTAGTGGTTTTGAAACCGTGACTTTTTGAAACCGAGGTATACCTTGAAACCGATAACTGGCCCATGCCTAATCCAAATCAGAACTGTTTATAGTGACATATAATGTCAGTTCTGTTAGTAAAAGGTTGGTGTCTGTGTTGTATAGGCTTCACATGGCTGGAGACCACGGAGCTCTCACCTGTTCCCACCTGCAGAGCTACGACCCCGACCGAGCGCTCACTGACTACATCTCCAGACTGGAGGCGCTGCAGAGGAGGCTGGGGAGTGTGACATCAGGTAGGCTTTGCAGTTAGTGAACAAGAAATCAGCATATGTAAAAGTTTAATACAAGAAGGGGCACCACTGGCAATTAAAATGAAAAAAGGAGGGAAAAATGTTTTTGTTTTTTTTCAAATATGAAATGTGTTTTGTTTTTTTTTTTTTTTTTGCTCCTGGAAGAGTTTCAACACCATCCTTAATTATTCTCAAGAAAGTCAACAAGAGTGACTACACTGCGTCAGTGAAGTTTCACAAGGGAAGCTGTGAATACCAAAGCAAAGGGTTGTTTCTACGGACCCTCATTAACGATTAACAAACATTATCTCACACAGACGCACACAAACACATTGTTTGACATTGTGAAAGTATGTGTAGACCCTAAATTACTGTGCGTGGGACTGAAGTTGCGATTTGGAAATTATTTGCATAAAATGTAACTTTTATCATCCCAATATTTTGAGTTTGTTGTGGTTTTTAACTCTGTGAAGTCATTTTAAAATTGCCTTTTTTTTCTCTGCAGGTGCTTCTTCATATACTCAACTGCACTTTGGCTTGAGAAGATAGACGCTGTCAAGTTACTTTGGCTTGAAAAAAACTCAGTTGCCTTTTCTCGTGCTGAGCGCTATCATTCTGGTGTGGACTGTATCTTTCCATGTGGACCAAAACACATTTTTTTACTAGTGTACGACATGTTTTATTCAGGCTTTTTGTCGCCAGCACTTGAAAAACAGCTATGTTTGTAAATGGATCTGCCTCTTTGTTGTGGATGAGCTACAATTGTGTATATTTGTCTAATGCTAATTTAAGACCTTGTGATTTATTAATTCATATGTTTGTGTTGTATGGGCGGAGCGTTAGGTAGAGAATGTTTGGGTTTATCGTTAAGGAGGCTGCTACTGGATATTCTACACTACACTGTGTTTTGCTTAGGCCAGACTACAGAGGACATTTGTAGAGAACGTATTTTTGTAAAGCGTAGGAGCTTTGAAATTTCTGGGTATTTTGTCAAAAACTGAAATAAACATTATTATTTGAAAGAGTTGAGGACTTTTCATTTCTTGTTTATCCACTGACTAAAAAATGAGGGTTGCTTTTACCGAAACAATCAGTAATACATTTGGCATTAAGTGTTGACAGTGTGTTGGAGCTGATTTTTGAAAGTTTCTTTATTGAAAGAAGGAATTGAACATTTTTTTCTGAAACAAAAGAAAAATTGCAAAAAAGACAAAATAAACCAACATACGCCATGATAAGCACAATATTTTCTGTAAGGAGAAGACCTTTAACAGTTTGATTCAAGTGGTACAGTATGAACAACACAGCTTGCACAGTGAGACATTGGGCCAGATGTAAGTACATTTGCGAATGTAGCGTTATCAGCGCCATGGCCAACCCGCAGAAAACGCATCTTGTGATACTTCAGCTCATGTCCTATCTACCAAACCTGCAGTTCATTGGGTAATCAGCGCCTTTCTCCGCCCACTATACCGTAAATTGCGTGCATCTTTCTATCATGGATCAGCCACCAAGTCAAAACAGCGAAAACAAAAGATTTAGTGATAACAAAGTTGATCTGCTTGTTCATGATGTAACAGCTTGATGCATGTTATTTCAGCATTAGTGGTGGGGAAATATGTATTGACTAGTGCGCTGTAGCAAAGCTACGGCTGAGTGCAGAGTGCGATATTCCCACTGCTGATGCTATGACTGTTTGAAAGGATCCTGATGCCAATATTTGTAATGTAGCCAGGAGTTTAACAACTGCTGGAATGGAATGTGAACGCTGAGTCGGAGATTCAATGTCATCTTTGATTTCTTCCAGTAACTGTAATACTGCATGGCTGCTTAATGATTTCGTGTTCGTTCAAATTAAAAAGTGTGATCCTTGTGGCAAAAATCCTTTCAGCTCGTTTCCTTGTCTTCGTCTTGCTCGGTTTACTGCTGCCATTTCACCAGGAGGCATATGCAAGGAAACCCGCTTGCGGCTAGCCTAGAAATCTAGACGCACCCTAGCGGAAGCCAATTTAATTTGCAGCCAGATGGCTTGCGAGCTGGAAAAACCAAACTCTAGTCAGGCCAATCACATAGTGTATAGAGTCGGTGGGCGGGGCTTATGGCTGCTGGAAGTCTGGAAGACTTGGAGTTTGGCTTTTCTTTGAGAAAAGAACAAAGAACGGCACTGAAGTCATTCTTAAAAAAGGAAGATGTGTTCGGAGTTTTGCCGACCGGATACGGCAGAAGTTTAATCTATCAACTAGCTCTGCTACCTTCTTCGCTGCTCAGAGAATTTGAAAGACAACAGTTTATTCCGCCCCTCGGATTGAGCCCTGTCAATGGTGAGTTCCCAGACCCAACATCTTGATGTGGGTCTGGCTTGTCAGGCTAGCTTGCGGCTGGTTTACACCTGCTTTTAAAGGAACATGCCGACTTATTGGGAATTTAGCTTAATTACTGTAATGTGTATGCTCCGAATTGTGACAAAAGTGACAAAATAACGCCTACATGTTCCTATTTACATGTTGTGATTTGTATAGTCACAGCGTGTACAAAAAACAACTTAACATGAGACACAGCCATCTTCTAACAGTAAACAAACCGGGAACTATATTCTCAGACAGGCTTGCTGCGAGCATATCACTCCGCCCAAGTACTATATTCTTCCGCCTGAGAATATAGTTCCCGGTTTGTTTACAGTTAGAAGACGGCTGTGTCTCATGTTACGTTGTTTTTTGTACACGCTGTGACTCTATAAATCAAAACATGTAAATAGGAACGTGTTGGCGTTATTTTGTCACTTATTCGGAGCAGTAGGATTACTGGAACCATTCACCTGCATGTTCTGTGCTGGCCTGATGCCGCTGGAGCCGTCAGACAGCGTTACAGCACGCACGGAGATGAGAAGGGTATGTATGTATGCTAAATTCCCAATAAGTCGGCGTGTTCCTTAAGAGGTGGAGAATTTTCACCGCAAAATAGAGGTGCGCTTTCACGGGCGGTTTTTGTACATACCGCGGAATACATAATTAGGCGCACTTTACGCTTCCCCTCCCATCTCTTTATGGGAAACTCCCACTTTCCCCTTCACCCTCCCATGAATGCATATGCATGACACGGAAAAGCGCAATTTGCCATTTTCAGTCCGTGCGACAGGCAGTCTGCGCTTTTACCTCAGTGCGGCCTCTTTGTACATACCTCGCCATGCTTTTACGCGCACGTTGCAAAACAAATACGCCTGAAGTGGGCGCAAAAGCGTTAGTACATCTGGCCCATTGTATTTTGCTGTTTACACTAAAGAGAGTCAGTGCTTGGTAACTCAACGAAAGCTCCTAATTAGTTCAGGTCACCTATAAAAAAAAAACACTTTGCTGCCGTGACCTTATTTAGTTCTTTTTACGATTATTCCTTTTGGCAATTTTAAAGGAAATTGATTTGTGACAGCGTGACACCAGGGGCTCACAGCTATTTACAGTGGGGGCTGTTACTGTTTCAATGTGTTTAATGGAATAAAGGAATACAATTTCACTAAGAATATTGCTTCTTTTTTTTTGGCCATCGGTGTAAATGTCTCATGAAGCAGGAATGGTGAAGTTCACTGGATGCATGCTGAGAAACCCCTAAACCAGCCAACCAGCCAAGTCTGGAATATGGACTAAAGTAAGACTCTGCTTGGTTTTACGGTTATCCACTAAATAAAACTTTCAACGGCCTCGAGGCTTCATTCACTTAACAGATGTTTCTCCTCCATCAAGGCACTGCGTCACTGATCATTTCTATTTTATTTTTTTTTAAGAATTCACATTGTGAATATTAGCATCGGTTTTCAACTCAGTCATACAGTCCGTGTAATCATCTCGGGAAACGCAAGATTAAAAAATGCATGTATTACTGTTGACATTCAGGGGGGGAGGGAAGGGCTGAAACAAGCACACAAACTAAATGGTTGGACATTCAGGCAGAGCAAAGTGCGTTCATCTAAACGTTCCTAAATAAGTCCCCGGAAGTTACAGCTTCACTTCAAACCGTCAGGATGTTGGACTGTTACTTTGTGTCTTTGCTCCATGCCTCTCACTGTTCTCTCCTCTTGTATCTGATGACGGGGTTGTGAGGGGTGTGAATCATTGTGGTGTAGTTGATTGTGGGGAAATATCCGTCCACCAGCTCAAAGTCGTACATGCGCAGTAAAGTGGACCAGATGGTTTTGATCTGGACGTAGGCAAAGTTCTCCCCGATGCAGCGGTGACGGCCTGAAGAATTGGAAAATGGAGGTACATTTTGAGTTTTTGAGTGTAAAAGCATCTGTACATAATTAAATTTCTAGTGTGCTCAGTTTTAAATCTACAGCTAAGATTTAAAATAATAAGAAGAACGCAAACTGAAATACAAGTTGAGAAGGCACATGCATTTTAACACTTTTTGATGATTCAGATACGTAATTACCATGTTAATTATTAACGAATAAAACTAGTTTCATGAAAGTTTTAATCGCAGATTTTTCTTACCAGCTCCAAACGGCACGTAGGCAAACTTCTCCCCTGCAGCGGGGTTGTCGTTGAGGTAGCGGTCAGGGTTGAACTCCATCCTCTCGGCCCAGGTGTCCTGCAGACGCTGGTTGACAGTCGGGGAGACGCAGACCTGGTGGCCCACAGGGATGGTGTATCCTGCTGCAGTCTGAAGGGAGTAAAAAAAAAACTGTGCTGAGAAATGGAGCATTAAAGTAAAAAGGGGAAACTATTTTATTGCTGAGGTCAAATACTAGAAGCAATACCAAAAGGGCTAGAAAGGAGCAACTTCTAGAATATGATTGCATGTGATTCAGGACTTGTAACCTGTAGCCAGCTGTTCTTACCTGAGGAGAGCGAGCCATCCTCATCATGGTCATGATGGGTGGGCGGAGACGCAAGGTCTCCTTCAAACAGCGCTCCAACAAGCTGAGATCCTTCAGCTGAGGATGACACCAGGACAATATTAGGATTAACGTTCTTTGTTTCCTTTAAGCACTTCAAAACAGCCAAGATTAACCGTTACTTACACCAACAGTAGAAAACAATTGGAGCATATGTAAATCTCAGGAGTAGCATCTTTATAACCTGTCTCTTCCCTTTCCTCCTCATGGACTGGGTACAATGAATAAAGTCTGTTCTTATGCACAATCTGTGAGTTTTGGTGCATTTCCTTTAGGGAAATATGATCTGCATGCATGATTGCAGTGTTATTATTAACAATAAGGGTAACTGCAGTAGCCTGTAAACTATCTTGATTTTGATTACATTACACATTTACAGTAAATGTTTATCGCCAATAAATTAATATAACCAGTAGGTAGAGCAACTTCTAGTCTAGGTCACTCAGTAGAGACAATCCTATAGGAAAACGCAGAGGTGGAGACAAGCTGCAAAACTGTTTTAATTATGACTTATTTTATTATTTCATTGTTAATCACACAAAACTATTTTATACTGTTACAGTAACTAGTTTAATCACTATGTAAAGTTAAAGTGTTAATGAAAAGCCAAAAGTTTGAAACAGGGATGTTAAAGGTGCTGTAGGTAGGATTGTAAAGATCCAGGACTTAGCCAAAAAATGGGAACATCAACAACTTCTCATTCCCTCCCCCTTTTTAGCTGAAGCCCAAAACGGTCTCCTAAGCCCCTCCGCCACACAAGGGAGAATTAATGTGTGTGCATGAGCAGTGATTGACACGCAGTTAGACACCCCCACCTGGCCCTAATTGGTGCATCTGAACAGGGAGCTGTGGATTTTTGCAAATCACACTACAGGCTGTAGGTGGTGCCTGATGAGCCGGATTTTTTTTAAATGACATGCTTCATGTAGTTCTACCGGAACATAGGGTCAGTTTCAGCAAATATGACAGAAAGTTAGTTTTATAAGTCTTATCTACTGCACCTTTAAGCTTTTTTAAGTTACTGTAGGATGTTTAAATTCCATTCTGGAAATATTGATCATTTTGTATGTTATTATAATTTTGGCCAATATAAAAACACTGTAAAATCAGCCTTACCTGATCAAAGTCGAGTGGCGGTAGGTCTTCTCCACATGCAGCCCTCTGCTCGGCGTAGCAGCGCTCCTGCAGAGCTCTGTCTCTGGCCAGGAAGAAACCCATCCAGGCGCTGGTGGTGGAGGACGTGTGCTGACCCGCCAGCAGGAGACCAATCAGCATCCCCGCGATCTCGTTATCGTTCAGGGCTCGTCCGTCTCTAAGGGGAAACAGTCCTTTTTAGAACTGGTGTGTGTTTAAAGGGCCATAATCAGATTTTAAATATTTTAGCGGAAAGCTTTCTATAGACACCTATTCAGACTTTTTGGTGATTTTCTCTGATGGTAATTTTAGTGACAGACACTTAACCTTTTTCCAGTTCTGACAATATAAACTTCCTTACATGTTTAATTGCATTGTCACAATGTAATGTGGTTTACCCGGTCCGAGAAAAAGTCTCTTAGAGTGATCCTTAGCTCAGTTATCTTTTGCTTATAGATTTAAATTAAGTATTAAATTAAGTACAATTGCTGGTCATGATTTGAGGTATATTGACTAGTATATACTAGTATATTTCTACCCTGTGATTTTGAGTTTTTTTTAGTTCATTTAAGGATCGGAAATTTGAGAAAATCCTACTATTGTGTATCTTACCAAAGAGTCAGTGTCAAAATATAAATAAAATGATATATCTTAAAAAGTCTTTGGAGACATATGATTACAGTAGATGTCTGTATGTATCTAATGATCCTTTTAAATGTGATCCAGTAGCATGAGCTTACATTTGACATTTTTGTCCTCGGACACCGAAGCTTTCTTACTTGTACGTGGCATCGATGAGGGTCTGCAAGATGTCGTCCACTTTCTCTCCAGATTGTCTGCGCTTCTGAATCACTTTGAAGAAGATGTTCTTGATCTCTGTGTGAGCTCTGTCCCTTTTCCTAACAAAGAAATGCAGTTATATTATACTAGGACAGTTTATACATTGCCATATGAGGTACAGAGTCCAACCAGGGGGGACTGGTAAACGTACTTTACATCTGAAAAATCTGTTTTTATGTATGGATGTGTTTTTCATCTTTGAATTACTGTTCCAGTGTTTTTGGACTTCTCTTGTCTAGCAATATGCTAACGCTCAAGTTTTTTTCTCAGGAATGTCTTTCTGTCTACAGATGTGTGTGTCCTGAGATCCTCCAGCACCCCTACCTGAAGCTGGGCAGGGGCAGCCAGCCGGGCAGGAGCCAGGCAGCGTGGCTGAATCCCCCGTCCAGGTCGGCATAGAGCTGGGCCACTCGCTCATTCAGCATGCTGCGGATCTCCTTCCCATGTAGGCAGCTGCTGGCTGTCAGGATGATCAGCTCAGACAGAGCCTCAAACAGGTCTAACAGGCAAAAAGTAAATTCAGTGAGAACCAAAAACGGCAACAATCCAGACAAACTCCACAAAACTTTATAGTTTTGGTAAAGGTTATAGTGATAAAAACAAGCTGGAAGGAGTCTCATTAATAGTGGATTACGTCACTTGTCAATTTTGTAATATTCATGATTTAATCAAGTTATTCGTGAAGGATCTTACTTCTCTCCCCACTGTCTCCCCATCTCTGAAAATACTCAATGGTCTCTGCCTCGATGATTTTCACGTGTTGCTTAAAATGAGCAATGTTTAGTCCGGTCTTTAACATCTTCTTTTGTTCCAAAAAGATCTGCAGACACATTAAAGAAAGCTTGTATTATAGCTGCAATGTACAGTGATTCATTTTGTAGCATTTATCAACTTTCAACTGGTTTGACTCTTTCTTCCTGATTAGTTAATAAACGAGATTTCGCAGTTAAGGTGGACTCACAGGGTTCGGCACATCATAGGCTACTCCTTTGCCAAACACTGGAGTGGTCAGTCTGGAGTAGACGTCCTCGGCATTCAGGTCCTCATTCTTGCTGTTGAACATCAGCGTGGCGGCTTCGCTGCCCAGCAGGTAGGTGAATGTACTCCCCACCATGGTGAAACTGAACACAGGGCCGTACTGTGTGTGGGCAGCAGAGACACGGGGCATTTTTTTTACTTTTTTTCATGTGAATTCCTGGATATCTTAAGCATTTTAGGCCTCTAAGACTATTCATATTACATTTTATTTTACTTGCTGATCATAAACCATGTAAATACAAACAAACAAACAATGTGGTAAGGTCAAGTGTGTGAGAGGTAAAATAAGATAGAGACAATAATTATTTTCTTTGCATGTACAAACTTCAAGATAGGGCTGCAACTAACAATTATTTTCATTTCCAATTTACCTGTGTTTTTTCTATATTAGTTTGATTTGGTTTTTGGTCATTGGTCAACAATATTTTAGTTAAATATCATAAAAGAGTAAGAAAACATGCAAATATTTACATTTGAAAAGCAGGAACAGTGAATTATTTTGCATTTTTGATAAAAGCTCTTGAACAATTGATTTATTACCAAAAAAGTTGCAGATGAATAATTTCAGTTGTATTCTAATACTTACTTTTTCATAAGCATTTTCAAGAAATTCAATGGGGCTTTTCCCAAATGCAATGGCATGACCCAGGAAGGGGATGCTGGAGGGTATGTAAGGTGGGTATTTCTGCAAAAAGGAACATAATAACAGTGGATGATGAATACAAACTGACAAAGAATTTCAACCACCATTTATGGAGAAAAAAAAAAAAGTATGTTTGGCTAACTTACCAGATCACTGTCAGAGGACTGTTTGAGCAGCACTTTAGACATATATCCCAGAGTAAGAGTGATGACAGAAGCTGCCAGCACCACGGATGTCAGGTTGTCGCTCATTTTCCCAACAGTGTCCCTGAGCAGTTTACTGCTCAATTCATACAAGTGAATAGACATTATAGCTTCCTCCGCTGGATCTAGCCTCTCAAAACACACGCCCCACAGACCAACTAAAGCCTGGAAGAAATTCGCTCTGGAGAAGGAAGATGAACGTCCACTTATTCAAAGTTTCCACAGCTGATACACATCCAGTTCATCTGATCTAATGCTCATGTAGAGGGGACGTTGGCAATATTTCCCCCAACGTCTTTACCTGTCAATAGTCGTCCTTCCCCCGCCTGACCAACGGAGGCTTTCTATTGGCTGATGACCGCGTGTCCGTCAAGCGACCGCCGCTGTGATTGGCTACCGGTACCTGAACCGATGTCTTGCTATATGATGTCACGCAGTACGAACATGGTCTGCGCCTTTATTATGTATATCTATCAATGATATCTGTGGTCTGCGCCATCAATTGTAAGATTTTTTTAAACATTTAATATTAAAATCGCTTTACTTGGCTTTAAACGTTTTCCTTTGCCTTAAAACACGTCATTCCGTGCGATTAAAAGTGTCCACTTATTTTCGGCGTCCCAGAGAGGTATCGAAATATATTATGTAGGCTACCAAGATATTGATCATTTATTGGACCCAATTAGCTAGCATTTTGCCGTCAATTAGCAGTGTATTTGAGGCTAATTAATACACCCTTTTACACCCTGAAAAAGCAAAATGACATGGACTGAGTAAACCTGGTAGATAAAGTAGGCTTTATCATTTTTTTATTTTATGACATAAAAGGCAGAGGGACCGCAGGGTTAGCTAACGTTAGCTGTTCCCAGACAACTGAGTTGGTTTTGTCTTTTTTTGCTCACCAAACGCTGCTGCCATCTTTACTCGCGCTGAGTAAAAATCATAAAATAAGAGTGTTCTTGCAAAACAGAACATGGCAAAATAATCGTTTTTTCTCGATTATACTATTTTGGTGATCGTTGGGAGCCGAAATTGAAATCGAAATTCAATTAATTGCACAGCCCTATACACACTATTGTATTATGGCATTGCTACAAGATCATTGATGTATTCTATAGTATAATTTTGTGTTCAAATATTTGCTACTTTTAATAACATTAAAATACAAAGTATTCAGTTTATTTCTAACATTAACCAGTTTGTTACATAGTTGCATCACCTAAACATTATTTTCTATTATCCTGAAGGGTTTCAGTCTAAAGCCATTAGTGATTTATATATTGTGTCAACGATCCACATCACTTCTTTGTAGAGCCTATTATTTAACTTCCCTCAGTTTACAGCTATTTGCCTCAATGGGTAATGTTACAATTTTGGTTTGGTTCAAAGTTTTCAACACAAACTCCCAATGTTCATCCATCAATCAGTTTATTAAAACACAACATTAAATAAACATATTTACATGCACTCAAAATATTCGACTCGTCAAAATACACAAAGTGAGGTTGTAAAAGACATCGGTAAGCATAATAAACAAAATGAGGAGCTTGTGGAGCGGATGACTTTGCTCTTTATCCAGAGTTATTGCAGTCAAGGGGAGAGTCAGTGAGAAGAACCTGCACTGGGATCTTTGGCAGCTGTGGTTTCTTTAAAAGGTTTTCAGCCGTAAGCATATTTGTCCGTTACACTTTTATCATTTGGTGTCATTTGTCCACTCAGCTTCATCAAAAGCTTCACAATAAGGCCAGCCTATAAGGAAATAATGAACATAAGAGAGACAGTGTTTATGTTTTAACTTTTTTTTCAATGTGAACATTTGAACTTGAGCGTTCATCGTTGAGGTCTTTAAAATATTCAGCATTATAAATGCACTCTCAGCTGTTTACAGTCATGATTTGTATTCTTAGTTTCTGGAACATACTGGAGTAGTTACCTGTTTTGTGTGCACAATGAAGTTCATTTTATTGTCACCACTGTGTATCTGGAAGTACTGGTCAGCGTGTCCAAGCTGCCACATGAATGTGCAATACTCTAAGCTGATGAGAAGGACCTGGGAGTGCAGAGGTTTAACAAATTATCATACTGAGCAGCACGCACAAAAGAGAGACATCAAACCAAATGTTCAATTAAAAACACAAAGAAGAAAAATATTATATATTAAATATTTCAGTTATTAATAACTCACCCATATGTAATCTCAGCTTTCTTACAGGCTATTGTTATTACTATTAAATGTAACCCTTTCACATCCAGTTTCCCCCTTTTCTTTTTCCCCTTACAAAGCCTTTAAGTTGGAAAAATCATCTTATTCTACACAGTATGACAGTATCATGTACATTCAGTATCAGCTTATCTCAACTTTTCATTGAAGCTATATGATGTTTAAATCTAAATAATAATAAGCATGTTTAAATGAAGTCAAATATTCAGTCCAGTCGGCTTGTGCTGCAGAATTGCAGGTAACATTTGGAACGGTTGGTGTTTCAAAAAATAGAATGAAAGATGGCGATACCTTGGTCTCCATATTCATGAGGTGCAGCCCCTTTGTGTTGACCCCGACGTAGACGCGGATGACTTTGTGGTTGCTGGCGCTGGCCTTGGTGTAGACCTGGCCCGTGAAGAAGGCCGCTCCGTAGGTCGGGATGTCCCAGCAGTTCTGCAGGAAGAGTCGCTGCAGGTGGTGCATCTCTTTACTCACCCCTTCACTGTTGCTAAGGGCCTGTCACAGGGAGAGAACAGTCTGTCAATGAAGCCAGCAGTGGGTTTCCATTTAAAGAATAAAGCCCTATTTGCACAGAACTAGTGTTACCAGAGGATCTCATTTGATTTAGAAATTACAACCATGGCGGATTTGCACAGGAATAGGATCACAGACAACCTCCGCAATTATTACAAATGACTAAAGGTCCACAGATAATACCAGTCCCGTGCGAATAGGGCTGAAGAGGAAATTGTACAGTGAAAACTTCAATCGTACTTTGTATTCATGCAGTATCCTGTTGGTCCAGTGGTATGCTTTGCTTTTCACCTTGGATATCGGCACAATTGATTTCAGATTTTCCTCACTGTTGAAAACAAAACACAGAAAAATACAACAACATACAACAACTCAAGCCGGACATAAATACAATAAAATAAATAAAGTTTGATTTGATATCACAGACAAAAAGGTTAATGTGTGTGTAAAACAGTGTTTTACTTGAGGAACCCTTGCTTATGCTTCTTGCTCTCATAGCTGCCATAGATGATCTGCAGGAGGAGGCTGGCCAGTGTGATCAGCTTGCTGTCTGGAGCAGGAAAAAAGCCTTTCAGGAGGCAGTGACGGGCCTCGTCGAAAAGAATGAGGATGGCCAAAGGATCCTCCACCTTGGAACAAAACAGTGAGTAACACGGTGATGACTAACACCTGACAGGTGTCGAGTAACCAAGGTCAATCACCGTCCCACATTTCAATAATAAACAAGCCGCTTCTTGTAGTGTGATACCTTTTTCTCAACTTCAAGAGGCAGCCGGACGTCCCTGCGGAGGAAAAGCTGAGGCGTTTCCCTTTGAGGATCGAGCACCGTCAAGTCTGTCACAATCTCTGTCCAGATCCGCATGTGCTGCAGGGGCTTGTGGTACGGCTTCAGCTGCAGGTCTGACACACAAAATGCACACCAATGTTACTGCAATCTTCTTTTTTTGCAATGATAACATACTACAAAAAAGGCTAATTGCACACATGATGTTGATAAATTTTGCAGTTAAAGATAAAAAGATTTCTCAATATACTATTCAATCTTTTAGTATTATGGTCACTGAATCTAAAAGCAACATATAACATTTGATCAAACTTTTCTGGTATAAAAACAGTTTGACAAACTGTCTCTCTCTCATGTGTCTTATGAGTGAACTCACGGAGGTTCTCAGAACAGATCCAGATGGTGAAGTACTGCTGGGTGTCCTGGGAAAGACGCATGCCTTCCATGATCTGCTGCACCGTTGTGTTGTTGCCGTGCTTTAGCTCCACAGAGCGATATGAGCCGTCCATACGGTAGATACGCACCTTCTCATACTGTGGAACACACATACATACCATAAACAAAACCAAGTGAAGCAGCTAAGTCCTTTCTTATTAAAAATAAAACACATATTTTAAAAAAAAAAATCTGCAGGAGACCTCGGACTAATCTTGAGAAGATAGCACCATCTAGTGACCAACTGCTATGTTTAGATATCGTAAAAGCAAACTTAAATTTCAAGCAAACTTTATTTTCATCTTCTCATTACAAATACAGCATTTAGATTAGAGTCTGATGTGTGACTCACTGGTTTGCTGTTGGCTTGCTGCAGAAGCTTCACCGTCTCCTCCCATTCCATCTGTTTGTTCTCCTCACACACCTGAAGAGGTGATCTCTTCTGCTGGTCTTCTATGTGCTGTCGGTGGAAAAGACAGTATAATTGCATTGTAAAATTGTCCATTGCAGCTTTGGGAAAAAATAAGAAGACAGCCAAATGTTGAGACAACACCAACGTCACGTTTCGTACCCGGTCGATCTCGGGGTGCTGCAGCAAGAGTTGCACTATCTCTGCGTGGCCTCCTCTGGCTGCAAAGTGCAGAGGAGAGCTGAGCTGGCCATTCAGCAAGTTTGGATTACAGTTACCTTTCCCCAGTAACAGCTTGGTTGCCTCGACTTTACCGTGCCTGAATGAAACCAAACTGAACTTTACCACAACTCATCATAAACAAGACAAACCAAAATCCAAGAAAATAAAATCTTTTGGATAAGCGTCAGGCTCACCAGCAGGCATAGTGAATGGGAGCCCAGTGGTCACTGTCCAGCTGCTTGACAGAGAAACCGCTGTCCAGAAGCTTAGACAGCAGCTCTGTGTCTCCTTCACAGGCACTGCGGTGGAGGGGGAAGTCGTCCACCCACTGGCGCTCCCTGCAGAGAATTTTGTTAATATAATTTAAATGAGGTGGAAAGAAAAAGAAGAAAGGGGTAGTCAGGAAAAGGTTTGGCCATTGCCAAACCTTTGACACAAAGAAATAGACACAAAGAAGAGCAGAAGTTGACCGGAGATGACAGTAATAATGATGTGGTCCATGTACTGTAAGAATAACCCCTCACTTGTCTTCTGCCACACAGTTAGGACCATGTTGCCACTTCTCCCTGTTGGGGATCTGGATCTTGGAGTAATCGGGCGCTCCGAGCCCAAAGTACGGGTTGATGATAACTTTGTCCACCTGTAAGTTTATATTACTAACATTACTAGTAATTACTAACAAAATCCATTTCTATCTTTTAGACAACCAATCTCCCCTGGTAAATTACATCAAATATGTCCATTCCTCATCCATTTTCTCTAAAGTTTCTTCTGGTACTAAAGAAATCGGACTCACCCGGTTGGTATACTGCAGATCAGAGCCGTAGAGCGGGTTGAGGATGCACATGTCTGCCTTCTCCAGTGACATCATCTTGCTCTTGATCTCCAGAGCAGTGTAGCCCATGTGCAGACCCTCGTCACTCAGTTTGCCCTCACTGCTGTAGGCCGGGTTGCTCACGTTGGTCTTCACCCGCTCAACGGGTGCGGGTCTGAACAGAGCTTGGATGGCGTGAGGCACAGTGTGCTGCTCTGCTAGCCATCTATGGAGGTCAAAGAAGCAAAGTTAAAGCCTGGTTTCTCCAAAGCCTCACCCGAGAAGTTTTTTCAAATTATCCTCACTTGTCTAAAGCCAGAAGCATCTTGGAGGTGACTGAGCAGAAGTGAATGCTGGTCTCGCTGCACACCCGCATGATGTCCTGGAAGCAGTAGAAGCTCGGGCTCCCGGCAATGTACGCAGGCTTGCTGTTGTCTGTTCAGAGTGATTCATTAATATACAGTATGTTAACTATTTTTTACAATAACCGAAGCATCACTTTAGTAAGACAGATTCTTTGTTTTTTTGCTCACCTTTAACACTGACTGGCACAACAAAAAGCGAGGCCTCTTTTCCTTCATTGGTTCCATCAAGGAGGAATTTCTTCAGATGCACCACACGCTTTCCTGAAACCCCAAATGTTGTTTATCTCATTGGTTCCCAATCTTAGAGGTCAGCTCAAAGATGTGCAGCCTGTGACAAGAGTCACAAGCCAGAAAGGTTTGCGAGCCACTGGTTTAAATGACAGTCACAAGTGGTGATACTGTATGCACGTCTTCGATTAAAAATACAAGGAGTGTGAATGTCCCAAATGTCTTACACTCACCTATGAAGCCTTGGTTATTGGATATCGGTCTGATTGTTTCGTCAACATAATCCAATATGGATTTGGATTTGTCTCCTGCTGCTTGGATCTTTGTCGCCAGGAGGACTTTCTTTCTTTTCTTCTCCTTCCCCTCCAAAGGCACCTCAATCAGCAGGATCTTTCCAGGAACCAATAGAAACATGGAAACTGAGTTAAAAATACTGGACTGGACACACTGGTTCAACACCTGTTCAGACGTCATTGGCTGTTGTTGGTATTCTGTTTCATTGTATGGCTTTAGAAAAATTATTTAGTGGTAATTGTTGGTCATTAGGTCATCATTTATAATATTGGTAATTCAAGAAATGCTGCTTATTGTCTGGTCCAGCTACACACGGAAAAACTAACATTAACTTTATTAAGCTTCTGTAATTTATATCTCTCAGAAGAAAGATTAGCTTTTTCTTTGTCCCTTTCATTTTAGATTTCATTTTTTATTTGCTTAGATGTTGAGGCCAGCAGGTGATCTACTGCGAGGACCAGCACATTACCTCATAGGCTTTGGCTCTGTACTCCTTTGAGCTCAGGCTGACTTGACTCTTTGGGCGAATGACAGCAACAAACACATCCTCGAGGCTGTCTTCGTTGCCCATACTGCTGTCTCTTTCTCAGTCCCGACAAAATGTTCTACACAAGGGCCAAATGCTGTGGAGATGCATCCCTGAAACAGAAGATCACAGGGGGAGTCAATGGTTTCACAACTGTTAGAGATAAGTCACATATAAGACTGCCACCCAGTTTAAGGTTAAATCTGGGCAATTCTGACAAAACAAAACTCCAAATAACTTTGCTCTTTTATAATGAAATACCAGAAATGTGGTGATCCTTTGGGAATGTCTTGTTGGTGTTTTATACACTATTTAGGCTAATGTAAATAAGACTAATCATTTAGTTTGTATCTAATGTGTATCTAATTTTAAAAATCGATTTGTCTGAAGTCATTTTTCAAGCAAAAATGTCGAACATTCTCTAGGTAAGCTTCTCAAATGTGGGGATTATAGGCTACATTATAGACAGAAATATCTATTAATTGAGACAATAATTGATTAAACAATAATGAAAATAATTGTTAGTGGCAGGCCTAATCTAAACAAAGACTGAGTGTTGGCCAAAATGTCTTATTTCCCTTAAAGGGTCAATCCACTAGGGAAAATTGCACCACTTACTGTAATTGTAATGCAACTTTTACTAACCAGAACAGACAACGTTTGAGGTACATGATTGTAATACATTACAATACAAATATAATACATTATTTTTCTAACTTTTTAGTCAAAACACAACAGTGTAACCAACAGTAATACTTGATATTGCAACGTAAAGTCACCTGTGATATAGTCATGACATCCATCACATAGAGGCTTATAGCAACTTTTACTATGCTTTATGAACATGTTATAATAACGCATTTCGCAGGTGCTACAGGTTTCAGGTTTTTTCTCTTCAAAGACATACAAATAATAACAATATAGTACCATTAATAACCCTCCCCTCAGAAATCAACTTGTTGAGATCAGAGGGAGGTCACGCCCCGGAAACCAAACTCTGTTGTCTTTAAATAGTCATCACACAAAGTAAATTATATGCTATATATATATATGACTACACCTGGATCAAACTATTAGTCGATACATTTTCTCGTCCACAATAAACACGATCAACTACAGCAGCTGGAGCCGGGATGCTACACTTATCATCACCGCTTTTCCGCTCGTTGAGCGGATGAAACTTACCGAAAGCGACGTGACTTTTTCTTCAAACAGACCAAACACAGCTTTTCTCGGCTCTCGGCGAGTTTTAACATGTTGATTTTAACAGTCCGCAGCCGGGAGACTGCTCCAGATAAACCTCCAGAGCAGTTATTTTGTTGAAGTAGTTGCTAGGCCTGTGAGTTAACTTGGGGCAGGGCTGCAGAGACAAACAGAGGAATCGCGTTACGTTTCATGACAGCAGCTCCGTTCAGACTACAGAGGACTCTGGTGGTGAGGGGGACTCAATGCGGCAGCATTACATAATGACACACTGCAGGTTTTTATTATTTCTTAACTATGGGATCTTCAACGTTTTTTAAGCCAAGGACCACTTAACTGAGAGAGAGACGGAGCAGGGACCCCCTACTACATATATTAAGTTGCATATTAAACTGGGCCTACAACAACGTGTAGGGCAGCCACAACCTAAAATACATACATTTTTAGTGCATAGAATACTTAGATATTAAAATATTAGTTGGCGTGATTTTATAAATCATGTGTTAATGTTAAACATAGCATTGTAGCACAGTGAATCCTTAGAATTAACTGTATCTGTGGATGGCTACCTTAGTGACTACCTTACCTATAGGCCAGTAGCCTATCATCAATGTGCATTTGTTTGTTTTTTACAAATAGGTTGATTTATATTTGCTAATAATATGAAGGATTCATGTTATGACATTTTCATTTTTAAAAAAGACTTTCAAAACATTAACAATAATTTGGTGGGCCCCCGTGCAGTAACTCTGAGGACCCCCTAGGGGCCCCGGACCCCTCTGTTGAAGATCTCTGGATCTATACTTTAAAAAAAAAAACTTAAAATAAGAGCTGTTTTGTATAACAGTTTTTGAAACATGTGGAATATATAATTATTTCTATTTCATGTAATTGTTCTTCATTTGATTTCATGCGACAAATTAAATTGATTATATTTACAGGGACCAGGGTTTCCCCCGGTGTATTGCAAGCCTGGTGGCCCACCGGGCCTAGTTGCCCCCCACCAGGCCTAAGCCACTGGGATATATTTTGTAATTGTAAATCTTCAGTCAGCTTTTAGCTCTGACTTAAAGTAGGGCCTTATGGAATCTGTGTTTACATTTTTTTTTTATTCTCAATTTCGCGATTCCATCCATGATTCTGTTATCACAGAAACTATTGGGCTTTATAATGCTGCCGTCAGTCTTTGATTGGCCCCAGCCATGGACGAGCTAGACCAGCTGTTATCTCCTGTTTGCAGTTTTTATGCTATGCTAAGCTAATCTGCATTTCCCAGTGGTTATAACCCTCCTTAATGGGTTGCATTTCTTTACATATTGTTAGACATAAAGACACAAATAGTTTTTATGAGTTTATTGTTTACCTGGTATCTTGAAAGTGGTTTGGTTTCATGTAAAGTAAGGTATATTCAACAGAAGTATTGAGAGCAGTTTTTTCCAGAATGGGGTTTTTAGTGTGTTGTATGGATACAAAGTATGAATTAATGTTGAATTCAGAGCTATGCCCCTATAAACAGCCTTATGACAATTTAATGATTGTTGGTGTTAGTGTGGATGAAATGAATTTCATTTATATTCAATTTTATCGACTAATAATATGTACATTTTAATTGAAGAGATTGTATAAAACTTCAGCATACATTGGCATGTAACAAGTAGCAACTGAAACATATAGTGGTCTCTTTTAAACAACAAATGACATACAATGTTGATACAATAACTCAAATGCTGCAATAAGAATATCAGGTGCAGCTCAAGAAGTGCACAAATAAAAGCATGGCTTTGGTTTTATTTAGAAATATATATAGGCCTATATTATAACCTATTTTGTCTTTTTTCATTGGTCCATAGGTGAAAGTACAGCTTGTTCCCAGACGTCCTCTCTGCTGGTCCATGTTCAGGAAGAGTTGTCTTTGCACTGACTGAGCACCTCCTGCATCTTCTGTTGGATGTCCTCAACCCTCTTGATCCACTTCTCCCGCACTTCGTCTTCGTCATCCTCTGTAACAGCTGTGTAGGCCATGAGGGCGATGAGGCCCATGTGGAACAGGTGGGTGATGTGTGAACAGCGGCGCTCCATGATCTCACGGTCGCCGTTGCAGTTGTCCAGGTACACCTTTAGCAGGGGTCTTCCAAACAGCAACTTGGTACCCATCACACCGCGGTAGTACACATCCAGGCTCATGTCACTCTTGTCTCTCTCATAAATCTTCTCAAAGGTCTTCATGTAGCGCTCTGTGTTGTCTGGATCTTTCTTCACCTGCAACACCATGTTGTTGAAGGCAGTGTACTGGTGCTTGATGTACTCCTCGTACTTGCCGTATGTTTCGTTTACCTCGTCGATGCGGATCTGCCTCAGGCATTGTTGGTTCTTTTCAGAGATGCTCTCCAGTTTGGTGTAAAGTGGCTGGAATTCCTTGTCTAGAGCGTGGCCCTCCTCAGTAATCAGGCCTTTGCGAGCCACCCCAACCAGGGACGAGACTATGCCAAAGATGGGGTCGATGGAGGAGGCAAAGGAGGACACCTTCTCTACGCAGAACAGCACCTTGACTGCAGTTTTCTTGATCTTTGCTGCATCAGCCATCGCTGCTGCTTTTCTTCTGCCACGTTAGGGTTCACAAAAAGTGAGTCCGGAGGCTGGAGAGATACAAAAATCACCATATGTTCAAATTAATAATTAGTATAGTTTTAAAACGGAATCCGTACTCTGCATGGTAGCTTCAGCTTCTGACCACATCTTCTAAAAGCTTTACCAAAAGGATTGATCACAGAAGGTCTTGAACGTTGCTTCTTTCTGCATTACCCTAAAAATGTAACTCTTGGCGGACTCTCAGGTTGCTGTTGCTACAGCCCACATGTCACCAGCTGCTGCACATACGCCATATTGCAGAAGGTGTCATATTACAGTCTAATGTAACCGGCAACAGGTCACAATGAGGGTTCATGTTGTCGGCAGTGTTACACAGAGCTTCAACATGTGAGCAGGAGGAAACTAGAATTCAAAGTAAATTATATTTTTGTATTATTATTATTTTCTTAATTATTTGATTAATTGTTTGGTCTATAAAACGTCGGAAGTAGTAAAGGGTGATGTAGATCATCACAATTACCCAAAGCCTATGTTGACATGTTGATGTTGCTTATTTTATCTGAACAGACTAAAACCCAAAGACATTTAGTTTAATATCACAAAAGATTTAGACCAGCAAAAATTCACACTTAGAAGTGCTGGAACCAGTTATTTTTTGGCATTTTAGCTTTAAAAAAAATTACTTGAGCGATTCATCTATCATATTGTTAGTTGCCTATTCATTTTTTTTTTGTCAATCGATTAATCAACTAATTGTTGCAGCTCAAGAGGAAACATGTTGTTTTCCCATAAGGAATAACAGAATTAAGCATTTAGTTAAAATACAACACTTAAATGAGGTATTACAGATGACATGTCAGAAATCTACAACTAGTTTCTACCAAATCAATCTCTACTGCATCTTCTCATAGTTTTGACATTAATCATCCTTCTCATTGTTGTCCTGCAGGAAAAAGAAACCCAGGGACAACAGTGGGTGTGTCTTCTTAACATGTTACACAAGAAAGACTGGAAATAAACAAATGGTTACGTGTCTTACGATGTATTTTCTTTATTCATTTAAATAACCTCCAGTGGTTATTTGGCACCTTTGACTTTAATTAAGGATGTGCTATTTTGTTTGTTTTCGAGCCTGTTTCTCTCATTTCCTGATTCCCAACCACACGCACATAAATCAACCATCTTTCACGTTCATTTTAACAGTCCTAGCTGACTCAGCTATCAAACAGAGTTTAATCATCCTTCAGATCATAGATTAGAAAGCACTGAGGTGACAGCTGTTTACTCACCAGTGAAAAAACTGTTGGAATCACTCTGTATGCTGAAGCCGTCTGACTTTCCTTTCTACCATTTTCCTTCCTAGTTAAATGAGGACAGCCCCTTCCTGCCAAATAGGGGAGTTAACACGAGGAAGTGACTCAAGCATGCCGTGTGCTGATTGGATGAGGGAAGATCCTCCAGACGGACTGCGGCTGCAAGCTCCAACCACAGGCTGCAACACAGGCAGTGAATGACAGGGTATGTTTTTCATTGTGTTGTTTTACTCACTGGTCCCCACACCTTCCAAACCAGTATGGGTGACCAGATACCACAGAGATTATCAGTACACAGAAGTAGAAGACAATGTCACACTTTATAACCAGGAAACAGGATCACTTTTGTGTCTGAGTATCACTGATAATGCCAGACTGACACATTTAAACACGTCTTTTAGCAGTTACATTCACAGAGCACTAAGGACGTAAAGGGTCAGTTCTCCCAAATTACAGAAGATTTATTTTCTCACTTATAAAAGTCAAGCTGATGGATTTGGTTGCATTTGCCAAGGTTTTGAAATACAATGGAATGTTTTTTTTTTTTTTTTTTTGTTGTTGTGCTCACAGCATTAAAAATTACATTTGAAAATTTCTCCGAATAGAATTGGCCTTTCATTCACACATTTGCATGGTCTTTAAAACTAGAATCTTAATAATCACAATAACCAAAATTATGTTTTATTAGGATATAAGGTGCAACTGAAGTGTAAATGTAAACAGGACATGAAATATAGCAAAACATATGTTTAAAACATTTGACAGCAACATTTCATTCCAGAAACAATGTCACAGCTATCATATAAAAAGACAGAATAAGCTTGTGGCCCCATGGTGAATACATACATACAGTAATTATGCTGGAGAAATATTAAAAACCTTTATTATTATTTTTTTATTGTTATAGTAAGGGTTACAGTACAAAGTAAACTCCACCGCAGATCATTAAAACCCACAAATTCTTAGCAACAATTCCAAAGAAGTGACCTCTGTGTCCTCAAACGTCACCTGACAGTGTTACCTTTTTCCTTGATTGCTAAGACATGTACAATGAAACTGGGAACCACATGGTCTTCATCATCACTTCTTAGCACAGCTTCTCTTGAAAAGGTGTTAACACTTTTTTATTGATTTCACACATTTCTCACATCCTTTTTCAAAACAGTTAACGCAGATCTCATAGAAAATGTAATTGTATAGATTATCTGTGTTAAACAAAAGAAAACATGTATTCAAAGCTGATAGAAATGACTTGCATTATTATGAATCTCTGATGCATCTTTGTGAAACTCCTTCGCACAACTCTTCAATCTGCAATCAGTCTTAGAGGTTAAAACCTAGTATATGGCTGTTGTGGTCCAGCCAGAAAGAATGATATTACAGTCTTTCTGCACTCTGCATTATTCTTTTTTGGTTCTTTGGTGAAGAAATAATGCAGTAAAAAAACAACAAACAATAAAATTAATAAAGAAAACTCATTTATTTAATGTCTCTTTTTTTCCATTCTTTATTTAAAGGTAATTCAACAGGGCATCTAAAAAAATGTGCAGGTTGAAAGTGCAGCAGGGTTTGTTTTCTCTAATAAAATCATCTGTGGAGAAAAAAATCCCAAAACAATCCATGCTGTGATATGCTTGCTTGCCTTTTTTTGGCACATTCTATTACATACATGTGAAGTGCAAACAAATGACAAATGCATATAGCACAAATTAAGGTTAAACTAGTTTATATTGATAGCTGTATTTTGTTATCTATTGTGTAACTTTTGATTGAAAGAATATATTAATTTGATGTGTCATTTGAAGGAAATATTTGCTTTTGACGCATGTTTTTAATGTTTTGTGAGTCATAGAGCATTAGTAGAGCAAACACAACATTTCATTTCAGTTTAGGCCTGTGTGTTAACTGTTTTGAAAATATAACTTCTGAACCTACAATGTGTTCAAGCAAATAAGAAAAACTGTAAACAAAGAGAATCGTTATTATTCTGTATTTTTGTGCTGCTGATAATAAAAACAATCAACTCTTTGTGTATAAAACCTAATGAATAACCCTGCACACTGAATCACGCAGTTACTTTAAAACAGAAATATTAAAACAACGTTGATACAGTAGACAATCAAAAATGATGCAGTAATGAAAGTGCACAAACATGGCTTTTGTGATATACGATACTATACTATGGTGAGCTGACTGATTTATTGTTGAACAGCTGACGATTTTCCACCAAACCTGCAGGACCGTCTCTCTCGTTTTTTCATGTTCTCTTGAAACTTCTTCTGGATGTCCTTACCACACTTAGTCCACTTTTTTCCAAATATCATAATTAATAATTTATACTTTATTAATCCTGCAAGGGAAAATTACAATGTTTTTCACTCTGTTATTACACACAGATGCTCAGTACCTATACATGCACTGATAGAGAGATGTCAGAGCGAGGGAGCTGCCCACAGAAAGGCACTCCAAGCAGTTGTGCTTTTGGTGCTTTGCTCAAGAGCACCTTGGCAGTGCCCAGGAGGTGACCTGTCCCTTCTCCAGCTACCAGTCCACCACCATACTATGGTCCATATGGGAACTTGAACCAGCGACCCTCTGGTTCCCAACCCAACTCCTTACTGTCTGAGCTACTGCCATCCCAGCCTCTCAGCCTCTCATCCTCATCATCCTTGGTAACACCTCTGTAGGCTATGACTGTGGCAGGACAAGGTAAGTGAATTCATACAGTACATCTAATAATCAAAGGTAATTTGAAGTGCTTTACTTAATGTTGAAAGCCTTTTGTAATTGAGACATACAAAAACCTAAAGCTAAAGTTTTGAAGATGTATTACTTTGGTACCATCTGGTGGTATTGGTAAAGAATTACACTGTGGCACGCTGCAATACATGACCGTCTCCTCCTCGGCTTCTTGTACACCAAGGCACCTTACCTTAAATATTTATGTTGTGTCAACTTCACTGGAGGCTTTAACAACAAACAATAATCAAAAGAATTAATGTCAAATCACTTAACAGTATTGTTAATACAGTTACTGATAACAGGATAGTGGATAGTGTTTCATTAGCTTTAAGCACACATAGAAACACATTTTTATGGCTCTGCGCCAGTGACAGATGTGACCTGTGACATTATGTTTTTATAAATTTGGCACAAACATCCACTTAGACTCAAGGATGAAATGATTAGAATTTGTTGGTCAAAGGTCAAGGTCACTGTGACCTCACAAAACACATTTTTGGCCTTAACTCCAGAATTAATAAGCTAATTATGGTATAATTACGCACAAATGTCTAACAGGATCGGATGATGTGATGACATTTGATATCCAAAAGGTCAAAGGTCAACTTTAATGTGACATCATAATGTTCTGCAAAAACTTTGCACTTTTCTGGCCATTATTCAATGTTATAACTCAGGAACAGAAGGGGACACATTTGGTCGCATACTGAATTGGTGACATCTGTCTTGAAAATGTGATTGTTTAGATCTTTTGTGCTGCCGGGTTAAACATGTGTGTGAAGTATCCATGTTTTGCCAAATAATACACTTAATACTTTTTATTAAATTCCTTCAAAGTCTTTACTACATATATTAAATGAGTCTGGACATACATGGATGTAAACTGCAATTTGACTAGCTGGCAGAGGCATACAACCGCAAGGCGGTATTTCTAGTTCCATTTGCTTTACTGTTTATTTTATAGAAATAAATGTGTGCATTGCTCTGGTAAAAGTAAATAAAAGCGTGATTCCTTTCCGGTGTTCACCTGGCCCAATTATTTAATAGAAACTGGAGGAAATTTCATTCTGGACACTCTGGATATACAATCTGTATTGACATACAGCTGACCAAATATTTAACTGGACAAGGACAAGTTTATCTCTGTAATATTTGGCTTCCCGCATAGTGATATGAGACAAAACAAGAAAAACATCTGCAGACTTTTCCATGTGCTATACACACACACACACACACACACACACACACCAGATACACTTTCCCTGACCCCTCCGAGCTCAGGACTTAACACTGCCTCAGTCTGTAGCCTCCGAGGGATGAATTATTCTGTTGGTTGCTCGTCCAAAAATATTAATTTCAAGCATATTTGTCATAATGATGTCACTCATACAGTAGAGGACCTCTGAGCTGTAATCATGTCGTAAAGTTATTGATGTGTGGACTCCAGGAATAAAAGTTGTTACTTCGGTAACAAGTAATGGGGATCCTAAATAAATAAATAAATATATATATAAATAGTGTGACAGCTGCTTCTTGCACCACGTGGTGAGGTAACTTTATTTTTGTCATCCATCAATCTGCTTATAAAAACTTATGATTTAATTGTTTAATACCATCATTGTAAGTTAATGAAATACTTTTCTTTAGAGTGCAACCAATGTTTGTTACAATAATACAATAACAACAATAATAATACAAATGCAGAAACCATTCAAAACCACAGACCACTGTCCCACAACTTAATGTTTTTTAATAGTTTTTGCAGTTGTATCTTCATGTTAGGTTATTAGATTAGGTTTTGTAAACACCTGGTTCAAGTCAAACAGTTCCAGATGCTTACCAGATATTAACATTAAACCTAATTTTATGCATAATGCCTTTTTGTGTTATATGTTTTTTTTTGCTTTTTTTATAACCAACCCAATTGAATATGTATGTGAACTTTGAGACTTACTAATATAACATAATTACAGAAAACTATATACTCCTCCTCCTTTGTTTGGTATTTTATATTCTTAGTGCTGAGTGTTTCTGTAATTCTGTCTGTCTTTCTTCATATAATTCAATTAAAACTATGGGCAATTGTAGTGAGCCAAACAAAAACTCAAATACTGCTACATTTCTTTTAGTAATTTATTCTTAACATAACCTTTTATATAAAAAAAGATTTGTGTAGACCTTACTATTCTCATATCTAAGTCAAAACTATACAAGGTCTCTTTTTTGAAATTCTTACTTTTGTATTGATACACAGCTTATCAATATGGGGCCTGTTTTTGGGCTGTCACTAACTGATAAGAAACACTGTGGGGAAACATACACCTAGTTGATGCACATAGACAAGCCCTTAATGATGTTTTAGCTAAAACGAATTATACGAGTTATGAAGTAATTCTGCTGACAAGATTCAAATTTGTATTTTAAATCATTTTAGCCTTTTACACTGAATCCATCCATCCATCTTCGTCCGCTTATCCGGTGTCGGGTCAGGGGGGAGCAGCTTCACCTCTCTGAATAGTTTTTTTATTTATTAAATAAGACTATGGCGATGTAAGGCAAACATCCTCAACGTGGTCTTAAAGAAACCTTTAACACTACATTCACTAATTCATAGGATTTAGTTTGATCCACTTCCTTGAAACTTTTTATGTGTTTCTGAACCACAATAAATGAGGGACGTGATCAGATGAATAGCCCTCACACACAAACACACCCCTCTACTCCCACCCCTGCTCTGTAACGTAGCGCTCAGCTGCTCCTATATGGTATTTCCCACAATAACATCCCAGGTTGACACACTGACTCTGTCATTTTGCCTCTGACCCCCTACACTCCTCTGTCTCTCTCTCTCTCGCTCTCTCTCTCTCTCTCCCTCTCCCCCCTCTTTCTGTCCCCAGACACCCGGACCGGACGGAGGACCAACAACTTCTGGTTTCAGGTATAAAACGTCCGGAGCAGACCAGAGCAGCACATCAAAACATCAGCAGGTTTGACCCAGCAGCCGTGGATGGTTTGGTTCACTTTTGGAATTAAAAAGGTTTAAGCCTGCCATTGAAATGGCCTGGAGGGGTTAGCTGAGGTCAACCTCAGCTCAGAACGGGATGGAATTGTTTACACTGTTTGGTTTATATATTGCCCGACAGTTTCATGAAGGGAAAGTGTTTTCCTTTTTTTTTTTTGTAATAGGCAGGAGCATGGAAGCCTGAGAGAATTAGAGCTGATGGGATGGTTTTATTTTCAACAGATATTAAACAAATATTGATTTATTAAAGTTCTAGCTCTTGTGCTGCCTGTCTGTCGTAAATGTACAGTATGTTTTGATTATTGATCTCATTGTTCTGTTGACCAGTTTAGTGATAGTTTATTAACTGTATACTATTATTATTATGCTGACCTCAGTTGTATTTTTCTTGCTGATCATCAGAACTGATCAATCAATGATGAGCGGCATCAGAGGAGGTCCAGTGAAAATGCAGAAGCTGTTAATTGAGCTGATGGTGCTAGTGGGGTGAGTAAACTGAAAATGTGTCAGATTAATAATTCTGACACACTAAATAGTATTGTATTCATTCACATAGATTTTAATACAATTCAATTCAATACAACTTTATTTATCTCAAAGGCAGTTTTACGCCACAGCTTATCACTCAAGTCAACAAATACACACACACAATGAATAGGAGAAATAAGAAAAACACTGTTAATTACAAAGCTAAAACAAGCAAAGGCTATAAGTGAGTACGCATTTATTTATTTGCATTCCTTTGTTATGTTTTATATTACATTTTATTTTTATTATCATTTATTTTTACTTGAGTAACAATTAAGAAATCCAACAGATAATTCAAACCATGCAACTGCTAAAATGTTTTTTTACACATAAATATAACAATTTTAATCACCAGTATTTTTTTGTAATTCAACTTTTTATTGTTTTTCCATGTGAGAAACCCACCACATTTAACAACATGTAACAGTACTAAACAAACACTATAGAGCAATCTGGGCAACAAAAATTCACAATTAAAACACATACACCTAAATAATCAATAAAATAGGAAGAAAAAAAATAATATGGCGGTGTTGGTTGAGATCGAATTAGGCTTGATAATAATAGTTTAATCAGCAATATTGACAGTTAAACACCCACATCATGAACAATAAGACCTTTGAGATTCTCTGAGAATAAGAAAAGTCTCCTGTGAAAACCTGAATTATTTACTACAAAGACTGTGCCTCTCTTTTATGTTTTAGAGTCATTGGTTTAAGTTCTGGTGCCGTTCAGAGACCTGACTATGATGACACACCTAACCCAGAGTTCCTCAACCCGTCCTGGATGGCCAGAATCCCCGATGATCAGCCGCTGTCTGAGGTCACCATGCCTGGGACGCACAACACCATGGCCCTGTACGGCGGTGTGTATGCTGAGTGCCAGACCTGGAGCTTGGCCTCCCAACTCCGAGCCGGCATCCGCTTCTTAGACATCCGTGTCCGGCACATCAAGGGGAACCTCACCATCCATCACGGGGTGTCCTATCAGCGGGCACACTTTGGCCACGTGCTGGAAGGTGTGGCTGACTTCCTTCGAGAGTATCCCAATGAGACAGTGCTGATGCGTTTGAAAGAGGAGTTCAGTGAGACGTATGACATATACGGTGCTGTTGTGGACTACATCCATCGCTACGCTCACTGGGACCTGCTGTGGCACAGCCGGCTTGTACCGACCATGAGAGAGGCCCGAGGGAAACTCATCATCCTGCAAGACTTTTCCGGGCCAGATTTGGGGATGCGCTATGGTTCCCTGGACATAGCTGATCACTGGAGGGTATGAAAATGTATTATTCCCAAAAAAATGTATTACATGTTCCCAATAAAAATCACCAAACAGGCACATCAAAACCAACTCTAGCCTACAACGAAGGGAGAAAAGAAAAAAAATATACAAGGTTGCTAGATTGTAACATGTTCTAATTGAGCCCAGACTAGTATGCTGAGGGGAATCAGTTGTCAAGCAGCGTAGATAAGGCCACAACTACAGCTTGGTTCGCGAATATGGTGGTCAAAGGGTTAGGATCAACCCCCTGGTATGGTAAGCAATTCATATTCATGTTTTTCAGTTATTAAACATTTGCTGTTCCTTGTAGGTACCCACACTACTGCATGTGGAGGAGAAATGGCAGAGTGTCTATAAACATCTGGAGGCAGCACCTGTAGGAAACAAGGCCCAGATTTTTCTCACCTACAGCAGTGGAGCGGGTGTGTTTGCGTACCCCAGAGCTGTCGCTCAGCGCATCAATGCACAACTGTACGGCTACCTGAGGGCTAAGACAGACCTGAACCAGCGCTTTGGAATCGTATGCATGGACTTCCCAGCTGCTCCTATTATTCAAATGATCATTGACTTCCAGCTGAAACATGTCGTAAAGACAAGACAGGCCTTTAACGCAGTACATAGCAAGGCAGGTTTGAAATTTACAACTTCTTCACTGAGAAAGAAGTTAATCAAACATGTTACTGTTAATGTCTAGGCCAAAATCAAGTATGAGGGAACAGTAGACCGGTCAATGACTATACAATCAATGAGGCATCACTATGGACACCAAATACTGCAGTTGTAGCTCGGATTCAATAGTTGTAACCTTACTACTTTACTGTATCAAACATGATCTAACCTTGAATAAATCTTCTCATTGTGTGTTATGTCATTCACCAACGATACTGGAAAAAAAACAAATGTCACATAAAAATAAAATAATAAAGTTTTGTTCAGGAATAAACTGCAGTGAATACTGCATTATAACTGCTGTTTTGACACATTTTGTGAATATACAATATCACCAGTCAGGTAACAGGGGATAAGTAAGCCAAAATAAGCTACCTTGGAAAAAGATGTCCAGTCTAACAGCTGATACAGATGTATTTGCAAAGATCACTGCCAGGTTTTGTGTCTCTATCAGGAGTAATGCTTATGCCAGTCACTAACATCCTGTTCTGGCTCATTTGGGTGTGAGGTGGTAACCTGACTCCGCCAGATGGATAGCTTCACATTTGCTCGGCATATCCATCTGGGAACTTTCCGTTGGAGAACTTTTGGGAAGGGGCGGAAATACTGGTTAGCTGATTGGATGAACCATCTGTTTATCACCTATGTTGGTGATAGACGGGCCAAATCAACCAATCAGATCCACGAAGAGTATGAAAATACAACCACAAGCCCGCCCCTGCTGCTGCAGGCAAAGCATAGCTCGTTAGCTCAGCATGCAAGCAACATGTCGGTAAAGGAGATTTGCCGTTTGTGTAACGAGAATTTAGGAATAAAAGGCACCATTTCAGGTTCCCGGACCATATTCCAAAAGAAGGATCCAAGAGAAAAAAAGCATTAGCGAGCGGCTAACAGAATTAGGGCTACCGCTGTCTGAAAATACTGGTTAGCTGATTGGATAAACCATCTGTCTATCACCACCTAACCCACCTCAAAACCAACGCTGATTGGCCCGGTCGTTTGGCTAACGGCTCCAAATTTTCTCTGCCTCAAGATGCCAGACTGATCTGCGAGTGGAAAACTGGAGCTCGCAAGATCAGGACGGTCTCACAAGGCTAGTGAGGTGGTGGCCTAGCCTAGAAATCTAGACGCACCCTAGTGGCAGCATGGGTCTGGCTTGTCAGGCTAGTGGTGGCCAGCAACAAGTGTGTCAACCTTTGAATCACAAACCCACTTTAACTGTCACACAACTTGAGACACATTCCTACTAATATTTCAACTTGGCTTTATTGTCTTTGCGTGGTTTACTGTTACCTTTAACCCTTGTGTGGTGTTCGGGTCTGTGGGACCCATTTTCAATGTTTGCTATTTATTATTTCTTCTAACTCAAACTCATTGGCCTTGGCTCATTTTCTGTGAAGAACATAAAAAATAACTTATTTTCAATGACTGCACATGGTACACACACCCCTACACATAACTATTACATATGAGGTGTTCGGGTCTATCGGACCCGAGAGTATTTAACCCTTGTATTATGTTAAGGGTCAATTTGACCCATTTTTGTTTTTGTGTTGCCCAAAGTATTGGTTAACCTATCTTTTTCTTCATGAAATCTTATGACATTTCCTCATTTAGGGTCATAAACTTGTCTGTTAAATCAGAACAGACTGATGTGTAGTGGAATGTCTGTTCAGAGTTTGTATACAAAGATGATGTTGCGGGTCATTTTGACCCAGAGACTTTGATGTGGGTAGGTAGTTGTTAAGATCCAAAATAAGTATCTCTCTTTGATGCCCTTTATTTTGATTGCATTTATTTGCAATTTGATTGTCTTTCAACACCCATTTAGAACCAGGTGTGTGTTTGTAAAGGAGGAGAAGCTTTCTCACGCTTGTCCTCTTTACTGTTGTAATGTCATCTCTTTGACACGCACACTACAAAATGAGCTCCAGAAGAAGAAGTTTTAGCACATATTTTTGATGCTAATTGTGATGTAGAGGAAGAGGTTTCAGAGTCAGAGGATCTTTCAGAGACCGAGGACAATGCTATTGTTGATCCGGATCTTTTGAGCAACAATGTCTCTGGAGTCATTTCATGTGATATCTCAGGTGTTCCACAACACCAGAGCTGGTTGACGTGAAAGAGACAAACTAGCTGCAATCAGAGATGTAAGGTATAAATGGGTCGAAATTGTACCTGTCTTGTACAATCCTGGTCCCCATGTCACTGTAGACGAAAGCTTTGTTCAATTCAGGGGGCGCTGTCCCTTGCCACTGCCAAGTATGTCATCAAAATATGGGCATCCTGTGATGCCAAATCCAGTTATGCATGGCATATGCAAGTGTAAAACAAGCACCTTGTGTGAAATGCAAGAGTTACATCTGCAGAGAGCACACAGTTACACTCTGCCCATCATGTGGAGAGTAATGCAAATGTGAAAAGAATATTTTGAGAAAAGTTCCATGAAAAAAAATGTTGTGATGAGGAAAAAATGTTGACTAAATAATTGCTAAATATAGTTTTGGAATTAAAAATGTATTGCATTTCTCCTTTCTAAATGTTCATATGATGTAAAATAAACTCCTTATTGGTATTACCTGATTCTTTGACTGTTTTGAGTGTATTTACACCGTACGGGTCATTTTGACCCGTAACATCATCAATGTTATTTGTTTTAACATAATACGAGGGTTAAATGTAGGTGCTATGAAACTATGTTGTCTTTCTGCACCTGCTATTCCCACACAAAGTTACAAAATTGTTACATTTTAAGCACTTTCACCTGTTCTGATTAAGTTCTAAGAAATAAGCACCAATAATGATCAAAAATCTTGTTTCTATTATTTTTTTTACCTTTTTTATAATTTAATTTCCTTATTTTCTCACAAAAAACGATAAAGATCATATGATCATAAATGTGATCTCACAGGGGTAAATGGCAAATATGAACCATAAATGATGTACCGGTATATATCATTGGTAATTGAACTAAAGTAAACATCTGTTAAGTATTTTTACATACATTGTTATGGCTGTATTGATTTAAAAGCCTAATAATGTGGTAGATCCGCCAGACCCATGAACATTGGCTGTGCAGCAAACATATGAACACCACACAAGGGTTGAAAAAACAATTTTTATTATTTTACTCAATACTTTTTAAAGGCCCACTCCGCAAGTTTTACACATGAAAAGAGAACTCCAGTGTCTGTCTGTTTATAGATCTTGGGGAGTAATACTGCGTATGCAGAAGGCAATCTGTTAATTTTTAAAAATGGGGATTCACCCACGACTAGTCTATATCCATGATGTTCCACTTCCGAGACCCTCCTCCACAGCGCTGTGAAGTAAGGTCTGGTAATGCGAGACTAACCCACGACAAGTCTCGCTTTGCCAGAAAACTAACTGATGTACAACAAACTGGCATGACCCCACTTAACACTTTATTCCATTTTGGGGGTAAAAATGAAAACACATCAATCATGCGCAAATGTTATCACTTATCATTGTTATTAATGTGTAGGCCTATCTCAGCACAAACAGTCTCTTTCAACCTGCGCCACAAGTCAACTGATTATAGTTGTGTTTAATTTCATTAGACCCATATTAGGACTCTGAAACAGCAACATCTGAATGTTATCAAAGTCTCTCAGTACATCAAAGTTTTGTAATCATATACCATTATGACCATTTTGTGTCGTCAAAGTAGGCCAACAAATTATGTGTGGGATAAAAAAAGTCAAACTCGGAGAAAATAAGCTTCATATGTTCTTCACTTCAGATCAGTAGACTTTTCCTGCAACTCACTTCATAACTTAACCGAGACTAAGATAACACTAAGTCACCCGAGAGAAAACCAGGATCAGCACTTTGCTACAAAACATTCAATGGACATATGGTCATAACAATAGTGCATAGGCTACCATAAGACAGAAATCGCAATTCTGGGTCTACACAGACATACCCTAATATGGGTCTAATGAAATTAAACACAACTATAATTAGTAGACTTATAGTTAACCTGTGTTAATCTAGACTAAAAGTCCAATATATGGATAGAAATCACAGAACAATTTCAGCAGTGTATAGTGCAGTACTATAGATGATGTGGTGGTTAATCAGTCAACTTTTTTGTCCATGACATCCAAGGTTCGAATCCCAGCGTTTTTTCGTTTTATTTTTTTTCCGTTCATACAGTATGTGTCGTATTTGTGTGGATAATGCTTAAACTGACATGTATTACACATAAACTGGTGATGTTTTCAGCGATATCCTTTATTTTTTTCTCCCTTGCAAACACTCTGTGAAAATGTGAACCTCTGGCCCTCGAGGGGCGGAGGCAGAGCAGAACGCTCTTCAAAAGTAGGCAGCTAAGACTAACATAGGCCTAACCAACTGCTCAGAAAACTACAGAAAATGATAAAATGTGTGATGCAATTGCACCCTGTGTATTTACTATCACACTGATGAGAGCTGATAATACAGCGTTTCCTGTCTGTGTAACTGCAAGTGCATCCCATTGTCTTATCAGTGCATTAATTGACCTTCGTGCTGCACCATCCAATCTATGCAATTTATTGACCAATGAATTTTAATATGTAAAATTTCAGAAAAGTATGGTTTGCAAGAGAAATAGGACGCCTTGTGACTGGTTTGTAGCTCAAACCACATTTTGCATGCAGATAGTTTCAGATAAGAGACCTTTATCATTATTTCCTCCTAGTTAAACAGAGAGTGTTGCACAACAGTTGGTGAAATGCTTTAGCTTGAAACAATATGTCTTAACATCCTGCCAAAACAGAAAAGGATGTTAAGAAGTGACTAACGCCGACTCATGCTAACTACACTCATTTAGTTAATACTGGAAGAAGAAAAAAGGCTTTAAAGTGTCTCCATTCAGAGTTGTACAGGTACGGTATAACACTGCTGCTGCACTCCTCTTCTTTGATGTTTGTGTATAATTGTGACAAGACTTCTTTACTGCAGATATGAACCCGTCTCCACAGTCCGAAGTCAGGCCTCAGAGTGCCGTGCTGGTTTCATCACTTGGTTAGAAGTCTTTTCTTTGTCCCACTTATGCCTGCCTTCTGCTTTATTTTATGTTTTACTGTTACACCAATCCTTGACCCTCTCTCTCCCTTTCTCATAGTTGTGGTGAATATCATTTGGTGGATGGTTATGATTGCAGCCATTGGTTTGGGTAGGTTTACTATCATTTGATCACAGCAAAATTTTTCTGATTTTTGACAGCAAGCAGTATGTTTTACAGACTTTTTCATGATCCTTTGTTAATATTGACATTTTTTCTGCTTGCTTCATAGGGGCTACACATCTGGACAGTTGTCCAGTACAGCCCAACATCCCCATTTACCTCATAGTGCTGGGAACGACCAGCCTCCTCTCTCTGGCTCTGACCTACACCAGGGCCAACCCCGGGGTAGGCATGGTTTCCATCATGTGCTCGGTCTGCACGGTCATCCTGCACCTCTTCAGTTTCTGCTGGTTCATTGCAGGTGGGAGAAAATGTCACAAAGATGTTGTGTTTCTGCCTAGATAAATCTCTCTGGACTCTACATGCCTGCATGGAATCCGACAGTAGTGTAAAGTAACTAAATATACTCAAGTGCTGTACATAAGTATTTCATGTGATACAACTTTATACTTCTACTCCACTACAATTACAAACAATGCTTAGTTTAAAGCCCCTCTTAAGTATTTATTTACAACATTAAATTTGAAGGCATGTTTCCAGGGGCTTTAAAGTTAGACAAAAAAAGAGTTTAAAACTCTAAATCTCGAGTAGTCTGCTCCGTCAGTACTGTGTAGGTGTGGTTTTATTAGAATTAATCATGATTGACAATGACCAAACAACCTACCAACTGTCATCAAAATCAGATTCAAATGTTGTTAAATCCTGATCCTTTTTTTCCTCAAACATACTTTAAACCAGTGAAAACAGCACAGACAGAAAATCAAACAGTTTGTGTTCATGTTGGACCAGATCACTCATACTAAAAAGTGAAGAAAATATGTTTTGAGGGCCTTTACGTTCAGTTTAGTTTGTAGTCTTAACTCTAAATTAAATTAAAATGTTCCCCTGTAGGCTCTATCTGGGTTTATCCTGTCTATCCTCCCGACTATACAACTCACACATCTCGATACTGCCACAGGACAACCTACCAGTTTGCCTTCACTGTCACCACCCTAGTGTGGGTCACTACGACTTTCATCTTCTTCGGCGGATGCTGCTTCGCTCTGCTGACCTGCTGTAACACTATAATTGCAGGACGCAGATTGATACCCAGCCGCTTTAGTTACTATGGTGCAACAAGTGATTCTCAACCCACTGCTGGTGATGTGTGATTAGGAATTTACAATGGGTGAAACTTTTCCCAGATTATGACAGTAGTGGTCCTGCTGCTGAGGTTTATTTGTGTTTTTTTTTGTAGTTTATAGTTATACAGTATGTATAACAGTTTAGGGCATCTACAAGTAAAAGTGTTTTAAACAGCAGCTCTTAAAACAAGATTTTTCTGCTATCTTTCTGTTAATGCTTGGCGAGGTACCTTACTTTACTTGAGTAACATTTTTGCAACATTTCGATATGTTGGTTTTCTGTGACAGCACACAAGGTGCTGGGCTGAGGCCGGTCTAACATTAAATATTCTCTACAGGGTGTGCAGTCAAATCTAAAAACAGCACTGTCACATCCATAGACTGTATAGAATAGGTTGACACCAACAGTCAACATTTGAGCCGATACAAGAGAAGTTGTTAGATAATCTAGAGGAAGCTTATATTGATTCAGCATTGAGATAGATCATAAATTGTTATTGGTAGTGTGTTTTTATATTCTACTATGCTGTGTGTGTGTGTGTGTGTGTGTGTGTGTGTGTGTGTGTGTGTGTGTGTGTGTGTGTGTGTTAAATGTTACTTTCTGCAATGGAATAACTTTTCTTGATTGCACCACTAAAGATGGTATTATTATAACAATATATTGTGCTGTATGGCTTGTAAATAAAAGTTTGATATGTTGTTTGCATGATTTAATTGTGAGAAAAAAAACATTCTATATTCCACATAACTGATGTTTTTAATGAATCCCTGGTACTATTAAGCACTCAAGGATTGTTTGGTTGTCTTGTCGGTTCAAAGACAAAAGTGTGTTGCTCTTGAAACTTGGAAAACTTGATGTCACTGACACATTGTGGAGTAGCCTACATCACTGCATCAAAGGTGAAAGGTTAAACCCAAACCACTGAAGGTCGGCTAAGACAAGACTTTCAGCTGGTGTTAAGGTGCTCTATAATAGGGCACATTGTATGGTGCACATGGTGTAATTTTGCTCGGATTAATTACATATAGGCCTATACACCCTATTGTATATAGGCTACTGTATGCAATGATGAATTGCTGGCAAATTTTTCTCTGCAATCCAGAAAGAGTAGCTAATTGTTGCAGCATAAAAAAAGAGAGAGAAAAAAAGACCAGAACCAAAGATAAGCTTGTTGGCTCATTGTTTTTGTTATGTTGTGAACTATGGTTATAAATTAACCTTAAACTTATAAATGAATTGCATTTAACATGTAAACATAGTCAGTACAAACAAAAAAAGAAAACTATTGAATAGCGTGAAGATTCTGATTTAGTCACCTTAGTTTAATGTTTACAAAACAGATTTTGACATTTTCCAATGTGATTACTTCCTTTTAATTCAGGCTTTTTCCGCGACTACTAATTCAGCCGGTGGGGTCCTTTTACGTCACACAAACAACGCCAGTTAGCTTGTAGCTATTATACATGCTGCGGTTATTTGACCGGTGATTGAGGAATATTTTAACGTTGGATGTGCCTAAGCCCAGATTGCATTGAACTTTTTGTGACCGATCTCATATGGATAATTGAAAGTGGTGAATTACGGTCTTAATGAACATGTGGAGCTCAGGCCGCCGTGTCCTTCAGGATCTGTTCAGTCAGCCGGCTGTCAGGAGTTTCTCTCGGAGTCCTGCTCAGGTAAGTGTCTCTGCACTTTTTTTAATCAAAGTAATAAATAATCTGCCAGTGTTTGAAACTGCTTTAACTCAGGACCGTGATTAATTAATCTGTTGATTATATATTTAAGACTATAAAATGTCATAAAGTAGTGAAAATGATTCATCATATCTTCCCAGAGCCTTTGTTTTTAAATCCTAAATTTGGTCAGACCATCAGTCCAAAACCCAAAGATATTTAATGAGCCTAAAAGTGACACAAGCACTCTGCATTATATCTCAAAATTTAGCTTATCAACACATTGTCAATCGATATGAGCTTTAAATAAAAATAGCTGTCGTTGTTATATATATTCTTATATAACATGTAAACTAACAGATCGTTGTCAGTGGCGAAATCTAAAGAACTGGGTCCACAAGAACATACTGGCCCACCTTTTTCTCACTACTGTTCTGCTGGAGAGCCATAAAACCAAAGATAACAAACCCACACAACTAACATAAACTTATGGCTACAAGACATGACAGCAAAAATAAAGTGTATACTGGATGTTTCCACAGAATACAGTTGTGGTGGAGCGCTGGTGGCAGGTACCCTTATCTAAAGTAGGCAGTCCGCCAAGGCTTCACCCTCGAAGACACAGAATCTACAAGTTGGTTGAAGACATCAAACATGCTCCCAAGGAGAAGATGGAGCTCATCCTGACTCAGACAGTACCCAGTGAGTATCGACAATGCTCTCAACAGATCACATAACCCTCAGATTGCAGAGCTGTCACAGGAAGTAAAACAGTTTGTTTAATAAAAAATAAAAAAAATGGCACCAATGGAACTCTTTACATTATTAAAATAACATTGTCCTTACAGAGCTTGGTGGACGAGGAGATACTGTGTTTGTGAAAAAGTCTGTCGGCAGAAATAAGCTGTTGCTCCAAGGCCTCGCAGTGTATCCATCGCCGGAGAACAAACAGATGTTTGCTGAGGAGTTAAGAGTGTGTACTTCATTTTAATACTGTCATTTTCTATCCCCATATATTGTGTAGCTGTTAATCATTGTCACCTTTTATTTTACCAACAGCTTCTGCGTGAGGGGAAGCCAGAGGAAAGAATCCAAACCCGCACTGGACAATTGGTGAGTTATCTAAAAGCATTTCATTGTTTTCAAATTTTTACTACATAGGTCCCATGCTGGAGTGAAGAGATGGAAGGAACAACATACAGACAGCTGTCAGTTTTTTAACAAAGGTTTCCTGATGTTTTTTATTTTTTTATTTTATACAGACAGTTGAGCTCCTTAAACGCTCCAAGTTAAAGATAATTAAAATGCCCTCGGATGAATTCCAGCTCACTAAAGAGGTTGTCTGCAGGCAGTTTCAAAAGAAGGTATGACCATCTTTGTCTCTCTTCTTATTCACTTTTTTTTGTCCTGTTTTAAGTGCTTCTGCTGAACATACAATTAATTGTTTATTTACTTTAATAAAACTTTTCCTTAGCTGGGAGTTGTTGTGCCACTTCATGCACTGAATCTCCCGTTTGAGTCAGTCAAGGACTCCGGTGACTACTGGTGTGAAGTTACGGTAAGAAATGTTTTTTTTTCAGTGCATCACTTGCATCATTTTCTTATCAAACATTTGCAGCAAGTGTAGCTCCACGCTATATGTCTTTTTAGTGGTTAGTAGAAATTTATTCCAACCAACTAGTGTTTAAAATGTTAAAAGTTAAGTTTGTTTACATATGGGTACTTGCAAGAAAAACGCATGTTGATATTCTTGCAAAATGCAGTAGCCACATTCAAGAAATGGCTAACATTTTCTTTAGAGAATTACCTTGATTCTTAACGTTTTGTTACTATTTCTCCACCAAGAGCACGCCATGTCACCCTCCCACACCCAGAAACCATTCAAAACCTCATTAAAGAGAAGCAGGTTAAGGCTCTTATTCTACCAAAGACCAGATTACTTACTTTTCATATTTTTATCTTTCAGGTTAATGGAATGGACACAGTTCGCATCCCAATTTCACTGGTGCCATATGAAGACCCGTCTGCAAGTTATCAGCGACAGTTGAAAACACAAATGCAGCAGCCACAGGCGACCACAGACGTCTCAGAACCTGCTGCTGAGGAGGAGGTTGCTGCTGCTGATGGGGAAGCTGCTGAGGAGGAGGTTGCTGCTGCTGAGGAGGAGGTTGCTGCTGCTGAGGAGGAGGTTGCTGCTGCTGAGGAGGAGGTTGCTGCTGCTGATGGGGAAGCTGCTGTGAAGGCCGTTTCTGATGCTACAGTGGAAGCTGAAGCAGGTAAAGACTCTGGGAGTCAAGTTAGTGAAGCTGCAGCCTTAGGAGTCTCTGCTGATCAAGATGAAACTGCAGCAAGTACACAGATGAGTCAAGACACAACAGCACCACCAAGTGACAGCCCGAAAAAAGATGACTCCAAATGAAGATGTGCATAAAACTGCAATAAATATGGTTTGGCTATAATATACATTATACTTGCATAAAAACAGTTGTCTGTGTCATTATTAAATTATTTACAATTACAAATTTACAAATACATGTTTACTCTAAAATTTCTAAATTATAGTTGGATAAACTGATCTTTTGTAATCTTACCGTATGTATATCCTAAAGATAGCGGACATAACCAAAAACTACCCAGTTATGTTCAGAAGTATGGAGCCAGGAGAGACAAATATTTATTCATTAATTTTAACCGCACAACACACATAACAAAATATAGTATAAACAAAAAAGTTTTTCCCAGCAATGCCATCAAACATGTTAGTCACTGAATTTGAAATGTCAGTGCCTAATACTGTTGTATGCTTTAATCGTACCATGAAATAAGCTAAGGTCGACGTTAAGATAATTAAACGGATATGTAATTAACCAGGAAGTGCTGTGATTAACGTTCGAGTCAGTTTTAAGGCAGATCAGCTTGTGCATGTGTTGATACAGGAATGGTGGAAGACTACAGAGCCACCGCCACACCAAGACAGTTAACATATGAAGCTCTCTACAAAATCATGACATATATGACTATATGTCATGACATATAGTGCATTTAGCAACCTGGCTCACGAGTTTACATTTGTATTTATTTTCTGCTTGAAAAACTAAAAACATATTGGAGGGTGGACTTCTGATTGGACTATAGGGCATCTTCAAGAGGCTAAATGTGCTGCCTCACTTCCAATAGCACAGTACTAAAAAGTGACTGGTATTTAGGAGAAACTACTGAATCTGTAAGATGCATGCTGGATGCAGCCAGGTTAAAAAAAAAAAAAGAAAAGTTAAAATCAGATGGTTCTCTGGCCCGATGGTAGCTAAAGAACCAGCTGAAAGTGAAATGTATGTGTGGTTCTCTGGCAATTAATTTATGCAAAACCTCCTTAGAACAGATGTAGTTGCATGTATGCTCCTTCACAACTTTGAAGTTTTCAATGCAAGACCATGAAGTAAATAAAACAAAACAAATAGGGATGAAATACAAGCAACATGGACAACTTTTACATCCTTAATTTAATGAGTCATTACGAGCAACTGCAGCATATGTATTCCAATATCACCTTTATTTTATATTACAAAGTTGTTGATTCAACGTATAAATATGTAATGCCTCACAGGTTTTAACTGTCTCCAGTTCATTTCTCTGCGTCAACATTTTACTAACATTTGTGTAATTGCCAGAGAACCAAAACTGTTGTAGAGTCATCTGTATTAAAAACAAAAAAAGGATTCATACATCAATGTTTTCTGTATGAATATGCATACACGTTCAAAGGAAAGCATTTATAATGGACACTCAAGGGTCACATTACATCATCTCTCCCACAGGTTTATTTGCAAGTATAGAGCCTATATTTACTGTAAAAGGAATCGACTGTGGCTGGATTTTCTGTACAGAAGTTACACCTTTATGAAACAGTTGACCAAAAAAACTACTGAATTATAATTATATAACACAAATACAGGAGGGAGGGCAGGAGAGAAAATCTGTATTACGGTGTGTATAGTTTCTTTCCGAACAAGTTTCCCTCATTGTGTAGGGAAATCTGGAAAGCTCTACTCTACTTTCTGATGCAGGGTTTCCACATGCCACCAATAGTCCACATTATGACATTTAGAAACCATATTTGGCCTGTGTCTGCCGACGGGTTAGCTTGTTGTCTGCCCAACTGTTCTTCAGCTCCAGCTCACGTTCCTTTGCCTGTGAAAAGAAGAAAATTGTGTAACATAGGAGAGGAAAAAAAGATTCAGTCCACTAGCCAAATCTGTTTTCATTAAATTTCAAGTGCTACAACTATCAAATGCTTGTGGACAGTGTGGGATGTGCATACAGTATGCAATTCTAATTATGGGGTTGAGACTACCAGAGATATCTGGGAGGAAACCTGCTTTTAGAGAAGTCAAAAGCCCGAGTGAGTACACAGACAAATGTGAGTTATACATACCAACCAGCTTAACAATATAAATAAATCTCCACTCTGTGCACAACTTTGAATACCATCCAGGTTGTGTAAAAATGAAACACCCGACATGATTGTATTGCCAATTACTCACAATGTTAAACAAAAAGCTACAGGCAAAGTCAACAGAAATTTGGCTACTATTTTTAGCTTGTTTGAATGCCTCATGTACGCTCGTCATCTTGCAGCAACACAAAGCTTAATGTTTTCTTTGTAAAAACAAGCATGGCAGCCAACAACTTGGAGCTCAATGTGTTGGTTGGTACAGAAACGCCGACTCACACCATGCTCTGTATCACTTTCAAAACAAACTAGAATTTCGTTTTTTTCGGTAAAACAGGTTGGTCTACTAGAAGCTCTTGCCTTAGCTACAATATATTCTGTTTGTGTGTGTCAAAAGAACTATAATGTAGCCTTTCAAGGGCTACACAGACTTCCCCACGGACCGTGTCCAACATGATCAGATGACAGAATTTACATTGCATAAATATGGTAAGTATAATAGCAGCACTCACCTGGTGAATGAGATAGGTTATCTGATGCTTGCGTCGCTGTTGTCCTGTAGGCTGTTCTCCTTTTTTCTGCAGAAATGAGAAGAAAAGTAGATGATACATAAAGTACAATGTGTTGTAGTGTCGTTTCTTAGCAAAATTGGCTAAGACTTGAGATCTAGTCAGGTCACCTTGCTGAAGGACTGACGGGCCTGCTTCTCTTCGGTCATGCTCTTGGTCATCCACTGCTGGTTGCCACTTAGCTGGTCGTCCCCTTTGATTTCCAGAAACTTCACCTCCTCTTTGCCCCTGTTCCGTTTCCCTTGCAGCCGCATGAACTGAAGCACAGGAAGAAAATGCTCATATCAGTTAAAGAACGTTTTTTTTTAACCTGCAGCTGCTTAAATTATCAATAATTAGCCCTATTTATTAAGCTTGGAGTTATATAGCAAAACAATACAGATAGAATAAGCAGCAGCAAACGTCTTACCGCTTCATCATCAAACATGGCAGAGTTGCCAGGCTCTTCAGTCTCTGCCGATCCGGCGTCAGGATCTTGGTAGTATGTCTCATTATAATATCCCTGTCAAAAGAGAAAATGTTGGGATGTCACTTAAAGTAATGTTCCATTGGTTTATTTCTCTATAATGTTTATATAGGACTGGTCTCATTTTGTGATGTGTGTCGAGAGGCCTCTGGCTTTCCCTTAACCGGTAATGTGTTGGGATGCTGACAGCCCTTCTGTGCAGACTAATGGATACTGTGCACGGTTAATGTTTCCGTATGGCAAAACAAGGATTTCACTGTAAACACTCGACAGACCTGAGGCTATAAAGACAAGAAGTTGGCTCTGTAGCCTCCATGTATATTTGTTGGTATTATTTATGGATGTTAAAGTTCTCTTCTTGTATTTGTGAGTGTGTATACTGTAAACAGTATCTGTAGCATGTGACTGGATAACGTGCAAGTGAATGCATGCCTCAACCATTCATAAAGTTAAGGCTTCCATGACTGCACTCAGATCTGATGAACTGAATAAAATAGCATAGCATAGTATCCAGCATTAACAAGAGGACTGTAGAACTGGATTGGCCTTTTGTTAACGTATTCTTAAATACTCTAGTTAATGGAATTACTCAAGTTGAGTCACCGTAATCGGAATCTAAAGCCATTCGGCTGGCATGTATATATATGCAGTATAAGACACTTTATGAGTCATGATTACCTGAGGGAGAGCTTCTGGGCCTGCCATGGGCTGTTCAAACTGAGGATACTGACCTCCCCATGCACCAGCTCCCTCATGGCTCCCTCCAAAGTCGAGAGGGGCATCTGACTGACCCGGCTCATCTGCATCTGCAGGTGCAGGTGCAAGAGGTTCTGCGGGGGCCGATGGCTCAGGGTCTAAGATTGGGATGACTGCAGGGAGAGGCTGGGAGCTCTCACCCAGAGAAAAGTAGTTCTGTGGGGTGATTTCCTCCTCATTATCCTGGTCGTCAGTGGCTATTTGTCGAGCCAACTGCAGGGCGGCTGATTTTGCTGCAGCTTTGATTGCAGAGGGAGACGCACTAGAACCGAGCAGACCCGGAGCTGGCGTTCCAGGCTTGGGCCCTTTGGGTTCTTGGCGCTTGGTGAGTGTGTAAGGAATCAGGGGTCTATCAATCTCCTTCCTGTTCAGATTTTTGGGTTGTGGTAGAAGGGAGGAAAGGCCTGAACCCTGGAAGAGGAAAAAGATATGAATGGAAAGGTCATATGTTGGGTCTCCAAGCTGAGCAAGCTCTGTTTCAATTGAAATTATTTTAAAAACGGGTTTAAGTGTTCCTTAAACTATCTTCAATAAAACTAACTGGGGTAAGAACAACAATTGAGGTGACTGTGAATGTAACCGCAGACAGTGAAAGATCCTCTTACCTGAGGATGTAGTTTCTTCTTAGCTGGTTCATCATCATCGGAGTCTGACTGTGGGCAAGAAATATATTATGAATTACAACCAGATGACATACCACAGGAGCTACAATATATACAAGTAAACGTTTTTATACAACTCAGTACTCACATCCCGTCTCTGGATCTGTGGTACAGTGATCTTGACAGGCTCTGTTCGCTTCATCGGCTTAGGCAGACTAGAAAATAAGACTCCTTTAGATGGCCGAGGATCTAGGTCATCGTTTGACGTGTTGTCCCCTGCGGAACAGTTCGCTTTTGTCTCCTTTCTTGGCCCACCATTTCCTCCTGCCGATACTGGCTTTTTAGGTGCAGGCAGGAGTGAGAAGAGCCCTCCTGTGCTGACTTTGCTCTGCGGCGCGGCAGAAGTTGAGGTTTCTTCTGAGTCACTATCATCACTGCTGCCATAGGCGACTAAAGACATGTTTGCTGATGATATTAAAAATGATTAATCTGCAAGAACTCGTGGACATGGATAACCACTTTCCCTGGATTTGGTCTCAAGAAGCCGTACTCACACTTTCCGACAATCTTACTTCAATTAAAGGTACGATAATCTTTGATAATATTAGCCACAACGATAATGAAATAATTACGAGTGGGGATGTAGCTAGTAACAAGAACAACACAGCAGGTTAAAAGAGTGCCTCACGGTAAGCTCATTGCATTAAAGGATTGTCCCAACTTCACAGCGCTAGCTAACGTTAGCTAGGCCGCCGCAGAACGATATTAGCTAGGTGGCACTTTCTTGCTTCGTCAAACTAAATTCGTCTCAGATCTGTTATTGCCCATAATACGACATCGGATGGTGTGATTAAACAGAACAAAACTGAGTTTTTTTTAGTCCCTAGACTCCATCAAAACATTCGCCTCGACCGTTCATGATTAAAGAAACGGCAACTGCGCAGCTTTCTGCGCAGCCTATTTCTTCTTCTTCTGTTTGTTTCAAGTTGGTAAACAACTTCAGAGCATTAACGCCCCTAACGGACCAAGTGTGTATAACCAGTGACTGTAAAAGGTATAAACATCAATTTAACGTTACAGTATCTGAAAAAAATCTAATTTAGCAGGTGATTAGAGAAGATTTGGAATTTGTGGGTTTTAGCAAACAGCATCGAGTTTACAGTTTAAAATTAAAACGTACACATGCTGAGTGTATTATAAGCCGATTCCAGTATTTTTTAGACTTAATGTGTTTAAATTTGACTAAACTTTTAGGCCAACAAAATCATATATTAATAAAGACATGTGCCCCATTTTATTCTTGCTAGTTTGAAGAAGGCTTTGAAACACAATCTACCTTCAGATTAGAAAATAAAATTCACAGAAAGGATTATTGAATGACTGAATAAATAAAACATGAAAAATCCAAGTAATTTAAAAAACGTAGTTCTGGTCAAACATTTCAAGAGTCAAGGGTGTGTTAGGGGAACTCATAGTCTCGCTTTGCCAGACCATCCTCCACACGCTGCGGAGGAGGGAACTCCTGACATCAATATCTTTTTAAAATTCTGGCTAAAGTCCTGTTGGTGATCCACCATCTTCTACAACTGAAATAGCAATTCAAAAATATTAAGGTGTAAAGCTTGATTACAGTATATTTAGAAAAACAAATCAAGAGAAACAACACAGTGACAAGATACCAACTGGGCAAAGTGGGGCCCAGACCCTCAAGGGGTCGCAAAAGCTCCAGGTTCACTGTGTTGGGGGAAATTGTGAAACCAAACAGGGGCCCACAATTCATGCCTTGGGGCCCCTAGAGCATTAAAACAGCCATAGCTAGCCTGTTGGTTATATTTTGACAACTTTGTGGGAATAGGTTGATGAAGGCCCATTCCTGTTTTATCATACCCCGTACACAAATCAAGGTCTGTAAAAAAAAAAATTGTGTTTGGTGTGGACTGAAGAACTTGATCTCCACCCATCAAACACCTTTGGAAGGAATTGGACCAGAGACTGCGAGCCAGGCTTTATCGCCCAACCTCTGTGGCTGACAACCCCCCAAAATCTTGTCCCAAAATCAGAGGAGTGGAGGCTGGTAAAGCAGTATATTTATGCCCATGGTTTTGGATTGAGGTGTCCAACAATCACTTATGGGTGGGTTTCCACATAGTCTTGGGAGATTTGAAATGGAAGACAATTGGGATTTAAGCTGTTTTGTGACAGATAATGATAATTAGCATTATGACAGGCTTTCCTGATAATATTGTAAACTGTATATTGGAGTAAATGGGAGAAAGGCTTAGCTAAAGGCTTGTCCTAATTTTATTGAAATCTTGTTTGAAACTATGCACCACTAAAGCACACTATTAATAAAACAAAGGGCCCCTTTTAGTTGACAGTGAGGCCCTATCTTGAAGAGAGTCTTTTTGTCACACATTTGTTATTATGTCGCATATTCATAAATGTTTAATTAAATTACCACACAATAAGAGGACAAAAGCGGCTGTTTTTATGGGACATGTTTGCCTCGGTTTGCCTTTGGCTTCCTTGCAGGTTAATCAGGCCATGAAATTGAGCCTGGACCATTTATTTTGGTTGACTGAAGGTAAATCCCTTAAAAGAATAAACATATGCTATTGTTACCCAGAATTTGTATTTTAATCAAACATTTTAATGCTGGTTTGCCCAAAATGAGTGCGGTTATTTTTTAATGAGAAATATACCTTCAGTATGAGGTTTTGGTCGATAGGGGCGCTAACTGTGCTTCATCAGGTGCTGGGGGCGCGTCTGCAAAGTGGGAAGCGGGTTTCAATTTCAAACCCAAACAGTTCGAGTGACGATGAGCCAGTGGGTTGTGGGATAACGTTAAAATCAAATAGTTATCGTGTTTAGAATTTGTAACGTTATTCAAACATAAACCAGAACGGTGTCGTTATCACCGGCCGTGGTTAACGTTAGTCTACAGAGAATCCGCGGAAAAAAAAGTCGCCCGCCGCGTCTTCGCTCCAGTTTTCCGCGCCTGGTATTTGGATGACAAACCGACGCTTGGCTTGTTTGCAGCAGGTGTTGACCAATCCGGACATTGCACTACATTAAAACTACTACTGTGTTTTAATTCATATATCTTATATAGCAAGCCATTTCTGCAAGAAACATGCCGAGGTCCAACAGGCAAAAAGAATACAAACCTGGAGATCTTGTATTTGCTAAAATGAAGGGGTATCCTCACTGGCCTGCGAGGGTAAGCACTCGACATTAATTTCTTGTTTCTAGCTTAAGGTTTGTTATTCATTCATTGCATGTTGATATCACTTGTTTACCTGCAAGGCCTAACGTTAACAGTTAGCTACCATGAGTTAGCCTAGCTGTTAGCTCGGTCGTTGCCCAGCATCCACACACAGCCAGCCAACTGTAGACAGTTGCAGATTTCTTTCGGGTGAGTCATCGTGTAGACAGACACCAAATTACCCTACTCGGGTAACTAAATATGAATGTTGTTGCTAGCTGCTCTCTGCCACCAACGCTTCTTTTCATGTACCGCTGTCGTCTCCCAGGGGGCCTGTTAGGCTAATGTTAACTTAGCTTACCCTTAAAAAGAGCAGTTGGGTAACGGGTAGAGTCAGTTACAAGTTAACGGTCATGTCATACACAACGTTAACGTCTGTCCAGTATAGTTAGAGAAGGATATCTTAACGCAAAGTTGGGCTATCTGAGGACACAAACAGGAATCCACGTTGTAACTTAGCTAACGTTAAGTTACACGATAAATAAGTTTTCCTTAATAACTGTTAAGCATTTTACAGACTACACATGGCTGCTTGTGTAGCCATATGCTTTGATACTTTGTAAACATGCCCACCCTTGTTGCGACAAGTAGCTAGCTAGCTAGCTAAGTGTTTCTGCTTGTAATGTTGGAATGACTTCCATTACGGTACAATTTTTGTCTAATAAAAACAGTGGCAAAACCATAACGTAATGTCTACCAGGTCCATAAACACACAGCAGCCCAACATCGCACTTAGCGTTTCCTAATCATTCAACAAGGGCGAAAACGAACTTTTAACTGGGTTACATTTCCCTCTCAAACGCATTATCACTCAGAGCTTTATAAATACGGTTATGTGTGTACTTAATAAGACAAAATGTGGATGAAAAAACGTGTTATGTGGCACTTTATGCAGCAATAGAGCCACAACTGTAACTGATAAACGTGGAAACAAAATAACTTGTAACCCCTTAACCACAACTGGCCTGAACAGCTGAAATGATTGCAGTTTCTGTTTTGATGTAGCAATCTTTCCTACATTTTAATGATGGAACAACCCATACAAAAAACACTCTTTTGGTTTATTGAGTGTCACTAAATAAATTAATCTGTACTATCACCTAAACTAGTTAGCTAAGTTAGTGTCAGTATTGATCTGCTTCTTCCCTCCTTTTTCTCAGTCTTATCAGCCTTGTCCCTTGTCAGCAGGCTACAGGTCCTGCCCCACCTATCCTGACACAGTGGCCCTATCTGGGAATGCCAAAAGGCTTGTCTGGCAGTTTGCAAACGGACGCCATGCCTTCCTGTGCCCCAGTGTCTCGCTATGCTCTTTTGTAAAATACCAATAAATATTGGCAGAGTGGTGGAGCCAAACAGTGTACTGCAAGGATGTTAAACATGAGAATGGGTGCAAAATGTAGAGTGACCCCTGTTCTCAATTGGCTTTTTAGGAGTTGAATTAGAAGGGATTTTAACAGTACCTGGTAAAACCTATTTGAGTTGAGCAATCAATTTTAAAATACCTCTCAATTAGCAATAAAGAGTACTCCATAGTACTGTCCAGTTGTACAAGCATAGCATTTAGCATTACTACCCCTACTGTGGAAACTGTTAGTTCATTAGTCTAGTGATTAGTCATTTATCCACAAATCAAATATAAACAAAACAAAATATTTTCTGGTTCAAGCTTCTCAAAAATAAGGATTTGCTGCTCTTCTCTCTTGTATCATTGTAAGTTATATATTATTTGGACTGTCTTGTTTTCCAAATTGAGTTTTTAAAGTCATAAAATTCTTCAGAATACTAGTGACCGTTATCAATTTGTTGATCCAGTGGTCCTGTGTTTGTCACTTCAGTATTTTCATCTATTTTTGGCTTTGCGACTTTCTTCATTATCGTTTTCCTTAAGCGGTGCTTTGATTTTTGGATTTCTCAGCATCCTCTCTCAAGAAACTGTGTTTATAATTCACAGATTGACGAGTTACCTGAAGGAGCTGTGAAGTCCCCCTCAAACAAGTACCAGGTGTTCTTTTTTGGGACGCATGAGACGTAAGTAATGTGTGTTCGTTTTAGGAATTAGGAATTGAATAAAATGAAAACAAACATCCCTCATAAACTTGTTTCTGCCATTTGGAAAATACTGCTGAAAACTAGTTTCTTATCTGTAGCTATGTGTCCATGTAGGTGCATTACATTAACCATGGAATGCACCTATGCAGTACATATAAAGGTTCAGAACAAAACATCTCTGTAGCTATTTCTATGACCCTGTGACCATCCCTGAACACTGTTGTCGTCAAAATCGTCCTTGATCCACACTTTTGTCCAAGATGAGTTATCTCAAACTGGCCTGATTTCCATAACATTTTACATCTTCAGAGTTCACTTGAATATGCTTGGCTGCAGATAATCGATTGTATTGTGTTGGGTGACTCTTTGACAGTTTTTTACCTCTGAACACAAAACAGTCCAGTGCAAGCTCTCTCCAACATAGATAATTACAATAATTTAATATTTATCTACTTGATGAACAGTCAGTTGTCAAAATATTTTTATATATCATTGATTCATTTCTGTCGATCAAGTAATAATTGACTGAGTTTATGTCATTAAAGAAAGTTGATTCAATAAAAAAAGAGGATTAATTTTTTTTTTTAGAGTGATGACATCATAAAGACAGACATTCGAAGCTTCATTTGAAAACCTCAAAAGAGGCTTTGAGTGTAAAAAAAGACATTCGGTACAGCCCTACTCATTGAGTTATGTTTGACCACCACAGGGCGTTCCTCGGGGCCAAAGATTTGTGCCTGTACGATGAAAATAAAGAGAAGTTTGGAAAAGCAAACAAGAGGAAAGGCTTCACTGAGGGACTCTGGGAGATTGAGAACAATCCCACCGTCACGCATGAAGGCTACGAGGTATGTGTATTTCTAAGATAGAGACCAAGTGTGTTTTATTGTACTGTCAGTAATCAACATTATGTTTGTGCCCGGTGTAATGTCACAGTCAAACAAACTGTAATAGATGAAAGCCAAAAATGGCGGCAATAGAACACATGTCAAGAGTTTTTAGTACAACCTCTCTTTACTTGATTGTTGAGATGCAAACAAAGGCAAGAAAAATATGTATGAAAAATAATGAGATGCTTTTTCTACCAAGCAACACAACCGATCATGCGTTGAGCGTGTGATATAACTTGTAGTTAGTGCAACACTTTTCTACAAAACTCATGTCTGTATGAACCTGGTGAAATCAGTTTCTGCACAAGTTACAGTCATTACATTAACCAGCATTTTAGAATGTAAGAGAACGGCACTGTTTACTAATTCAAGACATATATTAGACTTTGGTGTGTGCTCTTTGTGTCCACCTCCAGACTTTGCTTCCCTTTTCTTACACTATTTTTTCAATCTTTGCCTGTAGTCAGCGAAGAAGGAAAACGCGTCGGAAGGAGCAGGGGATACAGGCAGTTCAAAGAAAGTCGATGCCGAGGGCAGCAGTGATGAGGATGAAGGGGCCCTGGTCATCGACGAGAAGAATGAGAGGGGAGGAACTAAACGAAAAGCAGAGGAGTCCACAGAGGTGAGCTTTGAGTCGGTCAGTCATACACAGTCCAAGTATAGAGCTTTCTAGTCACTTCATAGTTGAGATTTCTGTCTCTCTGACCCTTCCTTAAACCTTTTGCTAGGCATCACCCAAGCGGCCGAAGGACACAGAGGCAGAAGGTGATTCTAAAGTAGACTGCAACAAGTCTAACGTGGAGGCCAAGCTCAACGATGTGACTGGACCCAAGGTAACTGCTCCCTCCTCTCAGAGCGAGTCAAAAGCAGAGGCCCAGGAAAAGGCTCCAGCAGGAGGCCAGCTAACACCAGATAAGGTGAAACACTTGCCTTATTCAGCAGTAATGTTAAGTATAGATACTTAAGGACCATGCAAAAAATAAATGATAAAATTGTATGTTTATGTTGCATGTCCGAGACACTAAATGTAATAATTCCTTTAATTGCTCTCCCCTGTTCTCCCTGCAGCCTGTGACAGACAGCGCTTAACGTCAATTCTCAGAAGAAAACCAAGAACCTTTGATGCTTTTCTCTGGAATTTAAGCATCAACACGATCATTTGCAGGATGCCAGCTATCAGCTGTTTAATTAATAGGAGAATTTTAAAAACCTAAGTGTTTGTATTGAGAGACAAACAAATCCTCATTTGCCATTTTTGGGATATCATATATCCCAGAAATAAAACGTTTGCTAATCTGATTTCAAACAATTTAACTGGGCACTTTAATGCTCATTTATAAATGGATTTTGGTGTGTATATATTTTTTATTTCTAAGTGCAATTACATAATTACGAAGACTGAATGCTAGGTGTCAAAAAAAAATCAGTTCAGAGGGAATAAAACACTGAATATAATATATATATATATATATATATATATATATATATATATATATATATATATATATATATATATATATATATATATATATATATATATATAGATTTAAACCACAAAAAATACTCCCATTTGATGGTTTTAAAACGTAAATATTGTACAGGAATATGAACAAATTTTCACCCATGCTCTCAGCTTTAGTTCAGAAATGACTTCCATTTTTTCACCTAGCTTATCAGCCTCATCTTAAATCATATATTCAGTTATTGAATACATGATGAATTGCACTTTCAGAATTATAAAAAAAATAATAATAAAGTCCTGCCCCATTAATCATTGTATTATTCACTGTATGACGTTTTTATGCAACACAGGTTTTGTTGCTTTGGTGTCGTGAATGCTTCGTTGCAAGTGACCAAATTCCGTGATTCATTTTGCTAGATTGAATATGTAAAGCCCATTTGAGAAGAACTATTGTAGGATTAAAACAATTGGTTTGTAAACCCCTCTGTAACTTTCTTAAGCTGATTGATGATTATTGAAAGCAGAAAGACATTCCTGAATGTTGTTGCGTCAGAGCTTGGTCTTGAAACTTTGGTGGGGGATAAAAGCTACTTGTCGCCACCTTTTTCTGGGGAAATGATCTGGAAAACACTTCACCATCAACTCAAATATCAATTTCATGTTATGTACAATTTCTTATTAAGCTCACATTAATGCTGCCATTGCTTGATACTTGAGATGTAGTTGGGTAGAACACTTAATTGCATTCAGTAATTTGTTGTACCAAATATGTTTCTTTTTCAGATGTATTACTGACAGTTCCTCAAATTGCAATTTGTTTTTGTTGGAAGAAATTAATAGGATTGGGCATTGAGAACCGATTCCTACTTGGAATCATTTCAAAAATTACGATTCCAGGAGAATCGTTTCTTTATTGGAATCGTTTAGAGGATTTGATTTCAAATCCGATCATCGCTTCCCAATTTAATATGCGCAAGTTTTGGTTTCCGTAGCGGCCAGACGCTTTTTGTGTTGTAGCCTTGGAGCACAGTAAGCAGTGCTCTAGTCTGGCTTTATTTTACATTTGAAAAAGCTGTAAAACTGCAACCCACCTTTTGAATGAAAATAAAGTGTTCCTCTTATTTGTGAAAATAGTCGTGACCCATTTCAACTCCACCCCTCAAAGAATCGGAATCGAGAATCCAAAAGGACGAATCAGAATTGTTAAAATCCGAAATGATGCCCAACCCTAGAAATAAAAAATCTACAGTGAACCATTTGGTCTCAACTGGATTATGAGTCTGTTTAACTTTGGATGGTCTTATTATTTTGGCTGTGAAATCAAGTTGTGATGTTTTGAAGATGTTTTATTTCAATATTTGTTTAGACAAATGTGTTTATTTTCCACTGTAGGTAACTTTTAAGGTTCAAGTGTTTTCATAATGCTGGAACTGCTCACCATGTTACTTGGATATTGTCATTGCTTTAGTGTTCTTTTCCTGTATTTGGCAACACAAGCCCACAGTTAATCAATTATGAACCTAGGGGCAATCTCAGTTTTTACAAGTGAAAATAACCCTCACTGCTGTTCCTAATAAGGGTTATACCCACCTATAACATACTGCTGATTTCAAACGATAAAATGGTCAAAGTCAATTCCAACTATTAATTCCAAGGGTATAATTTGACATTAAGGTGTAATTCTTTGTTAAGCGTTCACTTTTACTTTCGGAAGCTGTCATTCATCTTCATCTGCTGCTTAGTTTACTGTTGTAGTTGCCAGGCCATTTAATAAACATGTTGATAAAAAAAATGTGTTTGTCATCTTTATATTCAGTAAATCCTTCTTGTTTATTGTAGATCCACTTCCTCAGTCTGGAAAGCAGCTAAAACAATCAGGTCTTAGTCATTCAGTTCTTTTTAATGAACAGGATTGTCTGCAATCATTTTTTTTTTTTTAAATCATCCTCCAGTCATACAGTACCTCCTAAACTCAGGTTGAATCTCTGTTACTTTTCAACCCAACCAAACCTAATTAATCATTTTAACATCTCATTTTTCATTCTGTTAAAAATAGAAACTAACAACACCTTTTTGTCTTTTTGCTCTCAAGTGAGCCTCACAGCCCAGTTTAGGGCTTTGGGGCTGTGATATATGAACTAGATTTGGTCTTGACAGCTTTTTTTTTTTGTGGAGGCAAAGTTTTAAATCCACTTTAATTTGTCATTTTTAGAATACCCATGAGGTGCTGGCATTAAGCGTTTTGATTTGTAAAAGTTCTCTGTGGGAGTTGGTACCTCGGGTTGACTGCTTCAGAGTGCTTACGTGTTTGTGGTATATGGGTTCTATGAATATGAACTATTTGGTAAACTTATTGAGTTTTGTAAATAGTTTCCGTCAACACATTTGAAAATAAAACAGGATATCACAATAAAATTGCAAATGAGCATGAGATTTTTTTTTTTTGATCAAAATATATTTCCATTTTATTTATCATAAGAAAAACTGTAAAGGTAAAAATAACTAATTTTGTAACATTTAATTGTGTAGTTATGTTTTGTTTTTCTGTAATAATCTCATAGCAATAAAAGAATTTTAGATAGAAACCATGGGTTTTATAAACCCCATTACTATTACATTTGTAATAAAATTAATCTCTGCGTTTTTACAAAATACAGCTATGTCACCTTTAACATTTTGTGTTCATAATGTTGCAAATGACACATCTTGGTTGCATTTTAAAAGAAAATGGTTATTAAATTATGCTGTCAAACAGTGATAATTCTCGTCAACACAGAGTAGCCAATGGTCAATTCACAGATTATAGAATGAGTGAGAATGACTTTTGAAAACGTATTACCTGAATATGTTGTAGTATTGTAAGTATTTATGACTTTGTCAGACTTTGTTACAGTATATCCTACATTCATACCAGGCAAAATGATGATTGTGAATTAGTCTGTTTTGCATTGACCACAAAGTTGTTTTTATTCAAAGCTTACATATTACTATATTATTATATCACTTGGAAATGTATGTACATAAAGTAAGTCACAGTACATACAGTAAGCTATAGTATACTGTAATGCTCGTAAGGTGGTTAAATATAACATTTAACCACAATTTACTATTCTGAAACAGACATTGAATACATATTAACAGGATTTTTTAGAAAAAGAAAATTGCAATTATTTCCCATTTTTTTCTTCATTGCAATGCTGATTGTTGAATTAAGAATACATGTAAAGCCTGTAAACACATTCTTCATCGATTACGTGATGTGCAGTAATAAGCAATGACATTTGTGCTGATATAAGGTGGATGTATGCTGAGGAGGGAACATGTGATTTAGTGTTTTGTACCTTGCACAATGGCTCTATTGTGAAAAACTGAGCCAAAACAATTGTATAATTTCAATTAACTCCAATTCCAAAATATGTTCAACCTTGGAGAGATTTTCCTTTGTCAGTGCAATTTGTTTCACATATCCGTATTATTATTTATTCAGTGAGATACAGACTTCCAATAAACTACACTGAAGTGCAAAGCTGAAGTACACTGTCATCTTGCTTTCAGTGGCCTGTATCCTACCCACAAGTCAGATGCATTATTTGTCTACTGCGCATGCGTACAGTTATGTCTTACCCTCCTGCCCACTAGGAGGCGCTGCCTGCTGATGATAGTTGGTGCCAGTCCTACATGTGACATTGACACAACAGAACAACAGAGGGTAAGAGCTTTCTGCATGTCATACTTGTTTTTGTTCTAACACTACAACGCTTTGATAAGGTAGGTAGCAGTCTTATTTAATAGTTTAGTGTGTTAAAAAAATAAATAATAGTGGCGTATGTTTAGCCGCTGTAACACAACGTTAATGATAGCTTATCAGCAAGCTAACGTTAGCATAGCTTGTGTTGAGAGTGTTCCAATGGAGACTGGACACCTTTTAAGCTAATGTACTAGCCAGAGAATGTCTAATAAGGGGAGAAAATTCCGGGTTGGTACAATGGGGCTAATAGGGAGTGAGATAGGGAGTGAACAGGCTCTCCATAGACAGGCTCTGGTACTAGCCTTGATTAATGTTTTGTCCCTGCAGCACAATGAGGCTGACCGCTCTCCTGTCTATGGCAGCCAGGGTGGTTATACCCAAAGATTACCGCTTTGGTACCAACAGACCGTGGACGCCTGCTGCTAAGAGGCTGAACCCTCCGGGGAAGAAGAGGAGAAAGGTGTTTGTGGAGCCGATAGCACCAGAGGACTGGTCTGTGCTTAGAGGGGACACGGTGGGTAACTTAAGTCAAGTCCCAATACTTAATAAGCAAACTGCAAGTCAGTAGCAAGTCCTTATAATTAAATATTCAATGTGTGTGAATTTGCCAGTCCTGTTGTGATTTTACAAGGTAAAAACTTAAATGTGTTTGCCTTCTACTTTAAAGTTAAGTCTTTAGATGGTAAAGTCTCATGTAAGTTCTGTAAAAGTCTAAAGTCCTGACTTCTTGTGACTTCTTTTTGTGAAGTCTCACTTTAGTCCAAGTATCAAGTTCTGTACAGTTCTGAGAACCTTTGTAACTCAGAACAATTCTAACAGGACAGGACATCAGTTACAATGCAGAGATCAGAAGAAAATACTTACTAAAGGTCCCATGACATGGTACTCTTTGGATGCTTTTATATAGACCTTAGTGATCCCCCTAATACTGTATCTGAAGTCTCTGGGGGACCATAGGCAGGCTGGGGGAACTCATATTAATGTTAAAAAAAACTCATAAAGTAAAATTTTCATGCCATGGGACCTTTAAATCTCTGTAAAGAAGGAACTATTTTTTTAAACGAATGAGCACAAGAAGTTCACTTCCAAGCTCACACTCCTTTACTTTAGTTATATTAGTTAAATTTTAAATTCTGAGCCATCTTTAATGTAACATTTTAATGAGGAATTACAAGTTTTACTTAAGATGCATAGATTTCTTGATAACACGACTGATGCAAGTAATATTGTAGCTACAAATATTAAAGTAATTTAAAAAAAAAAAGGTGCATGGAGAGATTACTCCAAGAAAATCTTGTGAGTGACACTCTTAAGGCTCTGACACACCAACCCGTCGGCAGAAAAGGCAGTCGGACTGATCATTCATAAGAAGATACTGGCGTTGTCAGCTCTCAGTGCTTCTTCGCTGTTCAAGGGCTAGCACTCCACCAATCAGATTGGTCATTGAGTCCGACTGCCCACTGGCCAATCTAACAAGTCAAATCGGCCAAAATGGATGCCGACGGCTCCTCCGACTGACGATGGCACGGAACACACCGAACAGACTCGAGTCACCAACCTCGCCAGACTGTCCAACGGCCGATAATCGGGTTGGTGTGTTAGAGCCTTTAAACGTTGTTGGCAAAACTTGAATTGACAAAATTAACTGGTACTACGAAGATTTAAGTATCTGCATTTCATTCATTTCTCAGGTTGAGATTCTCAAAGGGAAGGACAAAGGGAAGCACGGAAAAGTGATCCAAGTCTTCAGACACAGAAACTGGGTTATGCTGGAGGGCCTGAACACAGTAAGGATCTACTGTCATTTGTTTCCCAGAGGAAACTGGAAGCTGTTTAGTGTATCGCAGTATAATTGGTGGTGCTTATGAGAGGATAAGAAGTTGGTCTCTTGCTGTTCTCTCTACACAGAGTGCTGATGCTTTGTTATGCATTTAAGCAATTTTGGATACAGAAATGGCTTGTGAATCATCTTCTTTCACCAAAAAGTGAAATTAACAGTAAAGTTGTCATGTTAATTACTATCGTAGCAGTGTCGTACACTGTGAATTTATTTTTTCGCTCCACCAGATGGAGACAGCTGTCTAGTAGAACTTCAAGGAGAAACAATCTGGCAAAGTGCACCATAAAAATCCATTTGGCCACCACCCGGTTTTTAAAGTTGGAACTGTTGTTTTTTCTCTTAGCATTACAGGTATATTGGAAAAACTGGGGATTACCGTGGGACCTATATTGCCAGTGAAGCTCCCATCCTGCTCCACGATGTTGCACTCATTGACCCTTCAGACAGGTACAGTAAACCTCGCTAGAGCCAAGAAAAAAAGCTCCAATTCCTGGTGTTATTCTGAATGAATTGTAATAAATAAGTGTTACCAGTAGAAAACAATGACAAGTTAACATTTTATCTTTAAAAAAATTCAGTTTGGGAGACTATCAACCTTTTTTCCAAGTTAGCAAAGAAAATAATCTGTGTACACACATTTTACACGTTATTGTTGATATTTGTGGGGTTTTGAATGATGTCATTGTGCATCTGTAACGGTTGTGTGCTGTAGTTCCTGCATGTTATTTCTTTACTATCATCTATCATCAAGATAAGTGCTGAAAAATAACATCTCTACACTGCTTTCAGTTATCTAAATAGTCCAGGGTTGTTTACTGTATTGGTTTCATAACAGATTAATTATGACATGCTGATATTGATCTTCCAGGAAGCCAACTGATGTGGAGTGGAAATTCACAGAGGAGGGTGAGAGAGTCCGAGTGTCTCTCAGGACTGGTCGAATCATCCCAAAACCTATTGTAGAGAGACGAGATGGCATTGTACCACAGCAGTGGAAAGGTGTGTGTGTTTTATTGGAGGGGGATTCTTTCAGGAACCAGTTTATTCCATGTGTAGCTAAGAGTCAGCACATAAAACTCTCTTGTAATTAATCTTTCCACCATTTGCAGAGTTAAAAAAAAGAAATAGGTCTCGGAGTGATGCAGTTGGATTGTTGTATAGTGGAAGAAACACATTTCTTTCTAAACTAGAATACACATGGAAAAAGTAAACCTTTACCAATGCTAAACAACCTTCCAACTTGATTGTACTCCCTAAAGTCTGGGGTGTGCTCAAAACAAGCTAGTTTGTACTGCTCATCTGAAGGCACACAGGGCAAATGGGTGCCTGCTCAAATTCATGCCTTCTTATGCTTTTCAAGTTGAATAGATTTTTGCATGTGACTGTTTTTGTTTTCTTTCTGCTATTACAGATGGTCCGAAAGACACCAGTCCAGAAGACACTTTAGAAAAAACCTACGTACCATCTCTTAAAACCCTGGAGGAGGAAGTCATGGAGAAACTGGGCATCCAGGAGAAAAGAAGGCCCCGAAGGTCCTACTGGTACTGACCAGAGAAATCAGAGACACTCAGGCCCCATTGTGCTATCCAGTTTTCACAGGGACTCTGAACACAACATTTTTGGTGAAAGTCGAGCAGAAGAACTATGAGGATGACATGAGTAAGGCTTATGGACTGTAAAATACTGGTGCAACATACATGTTGTTATTATTAAGGAAATGACAGCTTTGTAAAAATATGAGGAGGTGAAACGGCCCTGAATGGGTACATTTTCAAGTGTTCTCTAATTACAGCAGAGTTTGAATTTTGTTTCTTTCTTTGTAATTGTGAATAAATGTCATACGTAAACTAGTCTGACTCAACAGATGTACATTGCTGGGAAAAAGCCTGAAATCGTGCCGGATGTATCCTCTATTTCCTCTATCAGCGCTTAGCACCATCCAGCACGGCTGTGATTGGTTTAAAGAAATACAAACAAGCCAAAGCATTTTTTTTTTACTCTATCCCAGAATAGATAGGCCGTGTAGCCAGACCATACTCCAGCACCGTGGAGATAGGTCTGGCAATGCAAGACCACATAAACTAATTTTTTATGTATAACTGCTTCTATTCTGGAGGTTCACTCTACTCAGTAGAGGAACTTAATATTCTCAAACAACAATAGTATTAAACCACAATGTTTCCCAACTTAAGGATTTGGCTTTGATATATCAGCATCAACATGCAGCAATTTGGGCAGAGAAAATCCAGTTTTCCCCACACAAGGCAAATACTTCAAATATATTTACAGAGCGGGAATGAAACAATATTAATGCTAAGAAAACTGACATTGTCGAGTAAGCTTGTATCAAAAAGCCATCATTTGAACAGCCATGACTGCTAGTTCACAGTAGATTTAGTCTCCAAGAGAATAAATCAGGACATTAAATTGTAGAATGCCTCATACACTGTAGAGTCTGCATGATTGGAAAATGAACCTTATTCTTGGTATTGGCAGGGTTGCTAATGGTAATAGTTGCAGCCTGTTGTGGTCATTCATAAGGCTGAAAATAGTCCTATTATTTAACAGAAGCCCAGACATGTTGCTCTCCAAAACTCAAAGCCTTTAGACAAATGTGTCTCTCTTTCCTACGTGTCTGGGAAACTGAGCAGAAGGAAATGGCTTGGGAGGAGACTACACAAACTGGCTAGTTTCAACAAAGTTCTCTCTCACCTCATTTGACTTTATACACTGGCACTGCATGTTATTCCTGTGATGTGGTACAGGTTTTACATGTTTCGACTATGATCTCACATAGGAAGACATTTGGTCATGAATTTATGATCAACTTCATCTGTATGATATTAATTAAGAAAACAAAGTTCAAAGCAAAATCGTTACAATAATTTATCATACTTTCAGCCACATCTTGCATAGTTTGGTGCAATTCTCACAAAATCAATCCTAGTAGTAACCCAATCAAAGAAAGTTATTTTCAATGCATTTTAGAATTCAATGTCTTTTTCCTTTAGACCCATCCCCCATGTGCATGGTAGTGCAAAGTTAAAAGTAAAGGAGAATTAAGCTTTATTATTAAGAATAATTGAAAGTAAGCAATTATATGTTTAAAATACATGCTATTCAAGTATATCTGCAGTTACATAAAACTGATTAAAATCAGTTTATATATTGTAAGTGTGGAGAAGGCTTTGAAACAACATTTAGACCATCATGTAGGGAGTTGAAATGTACTGAAATTAAAGTGAACAGTACCTCAGTATTTTTTTTAAATCTTGGCTGAATGGTGTTGTCTTTAAATGTGTTTACATGATCTTAAAATAGCCCTTTGTAGCTATGAATATCCAGTTTTATTTGTTTCTATCAAAAGGATAACCCAGTCTTCTTTAAGCTTCCCTCAGCTGCACATTTATCTGTGATATATGAGGGAGGTGGCGAAATCTTTTTTTCCTCGCTGGTTAACCACGAGTGCTGATTTACCAGAAGACCAGGCTTGCCGGATCTCCAGCTGTAGAAGCAACTAAATTTGTTTTGCAGGCAGTGACAAAAAAAATGATGTGTCACAAATAATCTAACTGCGTTAGATTATCATAGTGGCAACCCATACCCTAATTTCTGGTCAGTGCAGTTACTTTGCGCAGTTACATCATGCAGAAAGCATGGCAAGTCGTTGGTTTGGCTGGTGAGTGGATGCAGCAGTTTCTCAGACTTGTTCCTCCTGAACCAGTTTGCCTCTCTGCATCTAAGAGGGAATAAAAGCAGCCAGTCAGCGGAAACATGGTTTTGAGGTTTTGCTTTTATGGGAGGAAAAATGATTCAAAGGCTGGTCATCTTTTCTGTCAATGCATGTGTGTTGTATGGATTTCAGTCTGGGCTTAGAGCAAAGTAAAGTGTAATGTTGGTGAAGTGGCACCTTTGTATTGCTTCATTTGTCTTTATTCTTTCCATTTACACAGACAAAGCGCAGATTTTTGACTGTCTCTCAAGTTGTGCACGGTTGAATGAGTTTTGTGAATGCCTGTCTTGTTATTTCTACTTTGTGGTGAGTTGACAGCAATTCTGGTAACCCAGTTAAAGGAAACCGCGGAACATGACTCAAGCAGAATTAGGAATAAATAAAAATAAACTGCAGGCTGTGCTCTGTGTTTTAGCTGAGTCATATTTGCTTCTCAGCCACGTAAACTAATGAATCCCACCTGGTGGTGTAGGTTGCATATGTCAGAGTCACTAACAGAGTTTCTGCGAATATCTTTAAGAGTTTTTGTTCAGGTAAAAACTGCTGACAGTATATAGCTTAATTTATTTCACATAAGTGCTCTTAGTTACTTAGTACTGTCTCTGTCTTTATATGGTTAGTGGTTGCAAGTTTGCTGTGCAGTTTTTGCACATAAAACAATGATTTCAGAAATCCACTGCTGTCTGACTAGAGGTATTATAATCTCCTTGCAGAAGGATTTGTGATCGCTTGAACATCTCCAGAACATCTGAAGACACTTTAAAACTAAATTTGAGTGTTGCTTTTGACTCACTTGATGATCTAAGCTCCGCTACAATATAATGATAGTGTCTAATTATAGGCTGGTTGTTTGAAAGCTGCTGGAAAATGTACCGTTAGCTTGTATGCAGGTCTGAGGCATGGCTTGCATGCATGTGTAACTGTGTTTGGTCTAATTTAGTCTCTTTCAGCGGATTCTTGTATATGGCCTCAATATGTTATGGTTAGCAGCTGAAAAGGAAGGTAGAACACTGCTTTTACTTTTCCTGTCAGACTTCAATTCCCTCGTCCAAGCTTGATTTATTGGTTTTATGTTCAGTTAATTAGCAGACCTGTAGTTCACAGCTAAAATACTCTGTGCATAGCTTAAGGTATTGTATGAGACTATATTTCTAAGAATTACGGCACACACATCTGTGCATTAAAAATCTTCCTTAAGTATTTTAATATTATCAACCACATGTGCTTAAAGAATCAAAAGTATGCAGTAATATTATGCAGAGTGGCACCTGACACTGTTGTATTATTATCTTTTATATTATTATTAAATTATTATTATTATTATTGTTAGAAGCATGAAGCATTTTAGCTGCTGTTCTATTAGCTTCTTTTATTCGATGCAAACTCTCATTCCGTCTTTCTGTAAGAATGTGATGTGTTTCTGGGTTACTTTAAGTTTCCCCAAAGCTTTTCTTCTCCAGTTTTGTAGTTGTCTCTGCTGTTTAAAACCTACAGCATTCAGTCCTCTGTCCTGCTGTTATTACAGACATGTCTGAGCTATCTGCAGACCCTTGACTGGACATGGACTCGCTTCCTTTGTCGAGCTGTGATGTGGAGTCGCAAAGGTCTGGGACTTCTGGGAAATAATGTTCAATAAAGGCCACCAGAAATATTGAGTAAACAAAAATATTGGATTGCTTTTCAAAAAATGACTGTCCCACATCACATACTGTTTAGAAAAACTAAGTTTCAAAGCTGGTTGATTTTGAGTTAGAATTGTTATAAATGGTAATAGGATTTGGAATGAGGTTTCACTTTGGCTCTCTATTGCTGGAAAATTAGTCAACGCAAAATTTGATTGTATTTCCCTCAGTAGTTACATATTCTCACATTGATGCTGAAGTTCAAGTTCATTCTTGACCTTAAACGCTGCAGTTGAGAAAACAATCTCACCATAAGGTGCATTTAGTAGCTGTTCTGGAGCTTTCCATCTTATTGCAAGATCTTCATCAGCAAGTTATTCTCTTGTTTGCCCTACTCTACTCTTAGGTCAAAGGTCAGATGTGAGGAACAGCTGTGAAGAAAGCCTCCCCTGAATTGACTCTTTATATCATAGAAGTTTCTGTTTTAAGGATGGCCTTTGTTTTCATTATACCATCCTGCTGCTAAAGACGAAAGACAGCAGAGAGGATGATGTCTCACAGTGAGCATAACTGCTGACTAGACTTGACTCAGTCTGGGTCACTGTGACAGTCCGTCATAGCTGGGACATAAAGCACACCTCTGATCTTTGTCTGCTCTCTGAGTTTGACATTTCCTTCCCAGACACTCCTGCTGGTATCTGGGTGTCAGATTCCTCAGGTGTGAAGCACCAACCGCTGCTGCCGAGCCACAGGACGACCTCTACAAAGCACCATTCACCCTGTCTGCCGAGGGCACAGGTACACACCTTGACCTTATTCATCTATTGCATGTCTATGTTATATACAGCATGAACAGGTGGCAAGATACGGTAGTCAGCCTAGAAGATCCCTGAAAATATGCTGTATGTAACTCATAATTGCCACACAGCACGGCTATAAATCTTTCACATTACTGACTGAGATGAGACTAGTCGGTGCTGCACCGCTCTATCCCCACTGATGATAGATAGATAGATAGATAGATAGATAGATAGATAGATAGATTATTGAATGGGCAGAGCGGGCACCTGCTCCAGAGCCCCTGAAAGGGTAAAGGTGTCACTATGTTTTGAACAAAATGCCGTCTGAACAGCGTGATTGCTGAAACAGTAGCCAAGATTTTAATTTCTCTCTCAAGCTCTTTTTTTTCATTCTTCAAACTACCCATGTCACTTTTGTTGTTTGTGCAAACGAATACAACACCATGGATGCCTTACAGGAGAGACTGAAAACCCCCTATTTAGTCTCGTATTGCCAGACCCATTTCCACAGCGCGGGGTTGTTTGCATTCTTTAAACCAATCACTATCGTCTTGGGCGGTGCTAAGCTCCAGATTTAGCGACGATGCAGCAAAATGGTCTTGGGAAGGAATTTGTTTTGGTGAAACAATGAGCAGACAATTCGATTGATATGCAATATGGGCATGACATTCATTAACATTAACAACGTTACCATGGGAGTGAATGGAGTTGTCAGAACACTTAATAAAGTTTGACTTTATCTGACTGTTTTGTTGACATTCCCTTTAGCACAGCTCCATATAGTGGATGTATAACATAACCCCAGTCAAACGTTTGACTGCAGTATCTAGTATTCTATTCTATGCGCCTTATAATCCTGTGCGCCCTATATATGAAAAAAGTTCTAAAATAGGCCGTTCATTGAAGGTTCGCCTTATAATCCGGTGCGCCTTATAGTGCGGAAAATACGGTACACACAATACAGTAATGTGAGCTATATAAATTAGCTGGATTACATGGTTAAACGTAATTGGCTCTTTCCAGTGTATCGCAGTTTGTACTTCGTCCATAGCAAATCCCCACTACTCAGTCCCAAAATGTCCCAGTTAAATATTAAAAGTCGTAAACATATTCTTTGTAAATCTTTACAATCATTCCCCAAAAGAACCAAGCAGGCCTGCATTGTTGAACAATCAACATTTTCCAAAACTAAGCCATTTTCTATGCGTAGCTCGTAACTCAAAGTTTGTTATTTTTTCCCAAAGCGAACAGAGTTTCAGAACGGCAACACAGAGCGGAAGGTGAGGGACATCCTGTCATGTCAGGCAATTATCGTGGAAATGTACTTCCGTTGATCCACGCTACCCTCTGTGACACCAGGCTTTTCGTCCTGCCTTCAACTTTGGCCATTTTAAACAACTATAAACTTTTAGAATGTACTAAATATATTTGTTTACTTTAAGATGACAGGATGCATAATGAACAAAGGAAATATTGCATGTGGTCAAATGCTCAGGGACCCCATGTAGATTTATCCGGCCGTAAAACCACAAACGCATGTATTGCTCTTCAACAGCATTTAAAATAAAAAAATAAAATTGGTGCAGTGTTTGTATCAACAGAAAACTTCTATTTTAATGCTATTTTGAAGTACATAGTGCTGTGTGACTGTTTTTTTTTTTCTAAACGAGCTACAGTTAATGACTATTAAATTGTGACATATGCCTGCTGAGTTTATGGGTCACAAATCAAATGCTGCATGGTGTCAAACACGCCCTGCAGATTGAAGTTTTAAACTGACAGACTGAGCAGCTGCTGCTGTGGTCTGTCACACAGGGACTAATCCTCAGCAGGATGTTGCTAACTGAAACTGCTGGTGATACATGCAACATTCTTCAAGGTGATTTAAGAAGACCAATAGTTGACTTTAGTGTGGAGGAGGTGTTACTGTCAGCTCCCTCACCTTCCTCCTCCAGTATACAGTAGGTGACCGCTGCTGGCAATATCAGTACCTGCAGCAGCAGCAGCAGCAGCAGCAGCTGTCTATTGCTGCTGCGCTGACTCCAGATGACGCTCAATGCATTTGTCGTTTCCCTGCAGGCAAAAAAACAACCTCATAGGTCATCTCTCTTCACTTCATAGCCTATTACATCGGTTATTTTAGATGTCATCCCTCCCAATCCCCTTTGACAAGCACACGCCATCTCCATCCAGATTGTTGGGTGGAAAAGTGGGCAGTGATTAAATGTGATTTCATATCTGGCTTCACTTTCTCTCAACTCCCTCTTTTCTCACCGAGCCTCGGAGTCGCTCGGACCGCAATCCAAACTCCCCTCATATACCTGCGCACAGCATCCAGAGCTGCGTTCCTCCAACAGGACAGTCGCACTGCAGCAAGCTGAGTGGAGCTGACGGAAAATACTTTTTACAGCCGAGAAGTCATCCCGCATCAGCTGAAATGCTGCTGAGAAGAAGCCGGTAGGTTATTTTTTTATTTTTATTTATTTTTTGCTGTTGTGTTAATGATAGGCAGTTGATGCGGTCTAACTTCTTTTAAATGTATAATGTCATTTAAATGATGGTGTCATTTCAAGAAAATGACCAGTTCGTTACCAGTTAATGGCTTTGCAGTAGTTGCTGTCCTCAGGGGAGGTCCTGAAATTGTGGCCTTAGTTCATTTTCTCTGCAGAAAATGTCATTTTGTGGAACTGGCGCACTTAGCTAAGTATAACTTTCTTCTAATTGGCTTTGTGTTTAGTTTTTTTGCAAATCACGAACCCGTCACTGTGTTTTAAAAGAGCATAGCTGGTGGACATGTTTCTCAATGGCGTTTGCCACTTCAACCACATCATCGTCACTGGTTATTAAATAATTGTGAGGCGCTGTAATTATTTTTCACACAGGTGAGCATGCTTTCAATGTTCATGAAACTGAATAAAAAACTGCGACAGCATTGACTTACTGTCCTCTGCATTTATAGAAAGCATAAAGCAAAACCACTTCTAAACCTATTCATTTATTTAATTTAAATTCTATTTTCTCTGGGAGTAAAGGTCGAATGCTACTGATTTTAAACTCTGAAATGATGTTCCTATGTGCCCTGCAGGAGACACAAGAAGCCAGCTTTTTGTCTTTAGTGCACAGCTCTTCTGTTCATTGTCTCCACCTGAGGGTTCAGGTAGACTTCATTAATGGACAGAGATATAGTAACAGAGAGATAACAGACTTTTAAGGATTCCTATTTCTTTTATGTGATGGTCCAGTTGCTCTCTGGATATTAGCCAGTGGAGCAAGTCAAACTAAAAGCACTGGTTTGGTTTCTTGTAATTTCTAATAAAAATGTAGCCATTGATCGCCTAAATATTTATAATATTTGACCCATCTGTGGCAAAAGCATTACAACTTGAAGGTGGTCTCTTTTTAAACATCAGGTAATAGAAGCAGATTCTCAGTAAAGTGACTCTTGATTCTATGATGTAAATGTTGTTGTCATCAGCGCTCATATTGACACAGAATGTCTGAAGAAAAGATTTTCACACTGTTTTTTTTACAAGTAGATATTTTATAAATTGGCTGTGCATGTTGCATAGAAGCAAAGGGCAAGAAAACCCACTGCTGTAGGTAACAGGTATGATGTTGAAGATGGTGACCAAACAGCCAACATGGAGACTCTGAAGTTCTAGCTGTTCTTGTGGAGGATGACGGGCCCTGAGTTGTAGTAGAAATAATTAAACAGCTGCAGGTTTCAGAATTGCTGCCCAAATCTTTTTTCAATGACTCAATTTCTCATAATAAATAAAAAAGTGCAAACGAAACGGCAATTCAGCCGAATTATCATGCTAGAAACAGTGGACGACGCGATAAAATTGCTGTTTCTAAGGGTGTATGCAGAATAATACTTCTACTGCAATTACATTATAACAAGTCTGTGTTGAAGCAGAAGTTGAAGATACAGATTATTTTACTCATTACTCATATTCTGAGGATTGTTGATCCTTATGCATAATATAAACTGGAGTCAGGCCATTTATTTTCTAATAAATAGTTAGTTAATCATCCTGGAAAGAAATGCCTAGTCAACAATGTGAAGTAGCAATGAGTATGTGTCCCCTTATTTGTAGTTAAAGCTGAGGAATAGCTTTACTGATACCAGAAATAACCAAATACATAATGCTGGTGTAGGAATAGTTGACTTTAAAATAAAGAGTTCTGTTTGCCCAGATTCTACTAAATTCATGGTTTTGCATGGTTTATAATGGGCTTTCTAAGCACGGGCTGTGGTCAGTCCACGGATTTGCTGAGTCAGGCCTGAGATCTGGTATTTGTTTGATCCTTCGACTCGTTCCCAGGCACGTTGGGTGGTGAATTATATGGTGGGTGGCTTTTCCAAATTGGTCATCTGGTTGGGAGACAGACAGTGGGTTTAATGGAAATGTCTGCACGGTTTGGGAGGTGGGATGAGTCCTTTGATTGACTGCAACTCATCGGATGTGTGGAGGTGTTACGTTTGCTGGTGCAGAGAGTTGGAGGATCGGTGTTGAGTGAACAGTCCCTGTTAGGTCAGACAGGAGTACTCAATGACCAGTGCTTAGATGGCGGTACAACATCTGGAGCATTGGCTTGTTTGTGAACTTGTGTTTTTGTTGTGATTAATTGGGGATTTCTTTTTTGATGGGCTTTTTCTGGTGCTAGGTTACCAGGTGAATGTCTTCAGCATAGATACATTTAAAGGATCTGGTCATTTGTGTTTCATTGATACAGAGGCCAGTTAGGCTAGGAGCAAGAAATGATCCTTGTTATTCTGTCCTCTATATACACTTAATCTGTCCGAGGGGAATTCTTAACATTTGTTTGTTGACCTGAAATTGCAATAAAGACAATAGCTTATTTTGGCCTGATTTTCAAAATTCAGGGTAGAATAACAGAAAAACATGACATTGATGTTGGTGGCATGTTTGCATAAATGATCCAAGTGGCCCAACAGTTAGATTAATTTAGCCACTTCTAAAAACCTTTGATTTTAGCTATCGATAAAATGGAGGAGAGTAGGGAGTGTCTGTGAGATGACTGATACATTTTAAATGTAAGATTAAAAGCGTCAGAAAGAGGGAAAGGTCCATGCCAATTTAAACTGTCCATCTTTGTTTAAATTTATGTTGGTATTACATTAAGATAAGACAATGTTATATGTAAATCAGGTGCCTTCTTAAAGAAACTTCTACCTTTGTTTAAGTAATTTACGTTGCACTTCTTTTCAATTGTACATTTAGTTTGAACTCCGTACCATGTAACCACAGTCTTGAGTCAATAAATCTAAAAGAATTAGAGAGGTTTGGAGATGAAAGGGGACGTATAAACACTCATGGGAGACATAAACGTAGACTAGAGTGGATTGCTACATATTTAAAACGTGCATTTTAAGAGATCCATACTTCATTTTATCATAGACTCATCACTGCCAAAGCCAGTCCAAGCTCAGCGCTCCACAGGGCTTACATCAGTCGAACCCGGTGTCTCTGTATGTTTGACCTGGCTAAACTGAGATCAGGAGTAATTTTCCTGCTTGTTGGTGGAGTTGGGGTTTGCCTGAGTTGACCTTAATGCAGAGTACTGCAGAGGCCACCCACAAGATGTAGTGAGCAAGCTTTAGTAGTCAGTACAGCACCGACGGGGCTGTCAGCATCTGATTTTATGTTTTTTGTTCACTATAATCTATTACATTTTAGTTTCAAGTTGACAAAGTTAAATACATGCAGTAGGCTTAATGTAGATTTGACTATGTTTCTGCAGGAGGAGGAGACTGGATTAGTTCTGCTTGTGAATAATGCATTGGCTGCAGTTTCTAGACCTGTAAATCTGTGGGTGGCATTTATTTTAAGCTCGACTTTTCTTCATTGTTACTCTCATTAAAGAGTGCAGAGTTCCTGGTCATGGCGAGGCCAAAGACTTTGTGATCTAAAAACAAAATAACCAGCAGAAACAAGGATTTTCTCCTCTGTCATTAATCTGAATGCACAAACTCATACACAAGCACACTCACAGAAGTAACACCATTTGAAACAGTGTGCAGTGTCTTAATGTGGCCTTTTGTACAAAGCCTGCTCCAGAACCATTCTTAGTGGTTGAAAACTTCTTTTTCCATCCTTTTAAAAGAAGCGAAAGAAAGGAAAGAGAAAAAGCAAGCAAGTGTGCCAGTGCCCCGTCCTTTAATTTCCTCCGAGGCCTTTTGTGAGGGAGTCGGCCCGAAGTGAAAGCACAGTGTGCAGCTGTCCTCCTGGCCCACTGCTTGCTTTTTGTGAGACATTTTCCCATCAAGAATACTAATAGTGATACCAGCCCTGTGGAGTCCACCCAGCTGGCTGAGGAAACAGACAACACTTATACTGCCATCAAAGAAGGCCATTTAATCTGACACAAGTTAGCGAGCTGTGTTTGTGTCGATGTATTTGATATACAGATGCAGAGAAATGTTATCAATGCTTGTTTAACTTGTGGCTCACTTTTGTGGTTCTGGTAATATTTATAATTTTTTCTTTATTTACTAGAACCACCAACTTTACCACCTTGAACACATGTATACTGTGTGTCACCAACATGCCTGTTTAGACAACTGAATGGTATATGAGTGACACATTCTGCCATCTTATGTCTGTTTATTAAAACTTCATTTTGACAGAGGTAAACACACACACACACACACACACACACACACACACACACACACACACACACACACACACACACACACACACACACACACACACACACACACACACACACACACACACACACACACACACACATATACATATACACACACACACACACAGTACCGCTTTTGTGCTCAGCTCTTTTCATTTGTCCCTGGAGACTGATTTTGAAGAATTGGAGGTTTATTTTAGGAGTGCTATGTGGCAACAGTCAAACAATCTTGGACTCTTTTAAGAGTTAAAGCTTTAGTGTGTAACTTTTTGATATTAATAAACGTCCGTTACGTTTAAGCCATTGCCAAATGAGTTGATATGAAGCTAATTAAGACTATCAGCTCCACATAACTCTCTCTGTATTTCTCAGTATGGCTATGTTCAGAAGATTGTGTTGTCCGGTGACTTTACCGCGCCGATAGTTTTGTTGTCATTACTTAAAATTCCTCATAGGGGTGACAGAAACTACGGACTATAGCTTTAAAGAGTTTCTCTGCTGAAAAAAAAAATGCTTACTTAAGTACTACTTTATATTTCTACTACTACATTTCACAAGGAAATGTTGTACTTTTTACTCCATTACATTTATTTTACAGCTATAAGTGACATTTCAGATTTACAAACCAAACATATGACCGATTTATAAAATCCCCTCATAGTATATAAAGCAGTTATAATTAGCTCCACATCAACCAACTACAACATTGAAGTGCTTATTACATGGTAATACATAAATGATAATGATCCAATAATATAATGACATCATTCTGACAGTCACTCTACAAAATGCACTTTGATCCATTAAAGGGGAATTTTGGTATTTTTCAACCTGGACCCTGTTTTCCTGAGAAATAGGATATGTAACAGAATCTTGATATATATTTGATCAGTGCTGCCTAGTTTTACAGTTTGACTGCAGTTCACAAGCAATCATTGACACTGTATTAGGGACTCTTCGGCTCTGATTGGTTGTTAATCTCTGGGCGCGGTGGAAACTTGCAAATGCCATTAGGGGCACTAGGGGGAGGAAGAGGAACATGATTTTTTTTCACATATAATCTGTTTTATGTAGTTCTGTCAGGATATAGTGACAGCACAGTGACAGTACATTTACAAACAAGCAAGAAAACCTACAAATCGTTTAAAGGAAATGTAAAGTAAAATAGAATTCAGAGAGCTGCTTTTAAATGATAAATGAACATTTGCAGCTTTATAGTGGCCGCATCAGGAGGTTGTGCGAGGTCACTGTGAGCGTCCTGCCATGCCTTCTGGGTTAATAACAGGGCTATACTGGTGACGGAGAGCTGGCAGGATGCTGCTGGGCTGAGACGCCGTGCCATTAGCTCCCGGAGGTGATGAATGGCTCGTGGTCGCTGAGGCTGTGCTCCCAGTTTGCCTTTGAAAATCAGAGAAGTTGCTCTTTAATACTTCATACATTCACTGAGCTTTACGATATGTTTTTCAGTATCTTGTGGTACTTGCTTTACACAAGTTATTATGATTTTTTTCCAAATGTACAATACATACACGCAGCTGACAGTTTCTAAGTTACACCTAGAGAAAACTAATGCAGTCTAATACAACCGGTCAGGTTATAATATCCTGTTTTTTGGTGAAAATGTTTGCAGGAGGTGTTGATTCAACTTATTAGTTTTGGAGGCTTTAGCCTCTGTTGCATTTTATTGCATTACACTCGTAGATGTTTTTGATATTATTTCAGAAGATGTGTCAGTTTATTCTATTTTTAGGGTGCCTTTTTAACATCTTGACAAGGACAAATAGATGTAAATTAGACTTGTAGACTAATTTTGGCTCGTTCAGGTCTTTTTCTGTTGATCAATGAGAACTGTCCCTGTTGAATATAATGATGAAAAAAAATTTCAAATCCATTTATATCAGTGAGAGTAGACTAAATATAAAACACCTCTTAGTACTGTAAGTTCTCTACTGATATTTTATATCTGTACCCAGTATACAGGACTAAAATATCTCAACAACTATTGGATGGATTGCCGTGAAATTAATGTTCCCCTTAGTGCTAAACTGAGATGTCAACATGGTAACATTAGTATTTAACTTAAATCACTTCTGTTCCCACGTACAGCCTCACAGATGCCTTGGCATGACTGTAGACGCTTAATCTTTTATTTATTTATAATATCTACTCCCAGGGGAAGATTTTAGAGTGAACTTATTTTCTTTTGTTAATAAATGATATTGTTCCTCTCACCTTAAGTTCTAAATCCTTCCTTTTTTATGTGATTTATATATATATGTTTTCTGGCCATTTTTTACATAAACCCACATACAATAAAGCTTTTGTTTCTGTCTTTTTACAGCATAAAATGTGGTGGTACAATTCAGCTCTAAACAGTATTACATAAGCATCAAATGCAGATAATAAGGCTAAAATTCAGAGCATTACAGTGTAACCATGGGTCTGTCTCTTCACTCAGCTGCGTATCTACAGTATATATGTGCAAAGCTAAAACCACAGTAGGTGGATCCTGTAGATAGCACAAAGGTCTGCAGGTTTTGACCTTTAATAGTACAATAAATCAGTTAGGTGAGATCAGTGGAGCTGAATCAACACAATACGACTTCCAGGGTCAGTAATCGCTCGCTCTGCCTATTAAAGGTTAAACGTGTGAAATTGGAAACTGGTAAGGAGAAAAAAATATCATTAATTTGTTCTTTCTAACCCTGAGTTTACAACAGGAATGCTTTATTAATCTTTATGTGTGTCATATTTTATCTAATACTACTACTACTACTACTACTACTAATAATAATAATAATAATATAATCTTGTGTTTCCTCTTTATCTCCACAGAAATGTCGAAATACTTCCACTTCTCATTGAAGTCTGCCGCCTTACTCTGGCATTCCCCACACAAACTCCATCTGCATTTGGTACGTCTACATTTTCCCATTATCTCTTACTTTCAGGATCCATTCACATTCAGTTGTAAGCAAAGGCAAAGATAGGCCATGATTCACTATTCTCAGCAAATTTACAGAGCTGCTCACTTCTTCACGCTCTTTTTTTTCCTATAGAAGATGTCCGGCAGCTCCAGGTGAACATCCCTCACTCAGGTCCGATTTCCGCCCCACTGGGCAGCTCCATCTCCATCCCCTGCTTGGTGTCTCTGTCCTCTTCCTCCCCTGTTGCACCGCCGGGTCAAGTGGACCGTGGTGTCTGGTGGCGTGGAGACGCAGATCTTGGTGGCGCAGGGTCAAAGGGTGAAGGTCAATGTGGTGTACCGAGACCGCGCTACCTTGCTCAACTACACTTCCTCCCCTGATGATCTGTCACTGTGGCTGGGAGACTTACGCTCCAGTGACTCGGGTCACTATCGCTGCGAGGTGCAGCAGGGCCTGGAGGATGCCAGCGACCTCGTACAACTCAAAGTCAAAGGTAACAAAATGAAAGACATGGATTATCACTGAAGCTTTGGAAAGAATTAGATGTACTGTATATACAAGTGATATAGGATACAACATGTAGTGTAGTGTAGTAAAGAATATAATTGCGTGCTTTGTGATCGTCCTGTTATAAAACATCTGAATAATTTATTAGATTGACGGTCACATTTGACATAAATCAACATTTACTGGCCACATACTGTTGTTCAAGAAGCATTTTTGTATATCTGAATATACATGTGTGCTAATGTGTGTTTGTGTAGGTGTCGTATTCCACTACAGAGATGCTTTGGGCCGCTATGCGTTTTCTTTCCATCAGGCCCAGAGGGCTTGTGAGGCCATTGGGGCACAAATCGCGACTCCTGACCAGTTGCTGGCGGCTTATTATGACGGCTATGAGCAGTGTGATGCAGGCTGGCTGGCAGACCAGTCTGTCAGGTATCTCATTGCCTCTGTATCTGCTTTTTCCATCATAAAACTTAAACACTAATGCTTTAATGGCTGCAGCTCTTTGTTTAATGAAAATATTCCAAACCTTTGTTTAACATTTCCCCAAAATTCAGCCTAAAGTGTAGATTATTTGGTATATTTGGAAAGTACATTATCGCCACCAGAATTTAAAGCCACTTTTTTAAAGTTCAAGGGGTTAATCTTACGGGAGAAATGCTGATTGTTTCCATTCTTGCAGGTACCCAATCCAAGTGCCCCGTGAAGGTTGTTATGGAGACATGAATGGTCAACCAGGAGTGAGAAACTATGGGACAATGGATCCAGATAATCTATTTGATGTTTACTGTTATGTGGAGGAAGCTGACGGTATGAATAATAATTAATAAATAAATAAGAATAAATAAGAGCTAAAATAATAAAACAACAATATATTAGCCATTATTTATTTAGACAGAGTGTGAACAATGTAAACATTTTATATTTTGTGTTTGTAGGGGAGTTGTTTTATGACTCCATCCCACAGCAGTTGTCATTTGATGAAGCGCAGTCATACTGCAGAGCTGGAGGAGCAGAGCTGGCTACAACAGCACAGCTGTACTTGGCATGGAGTGAAGGTCTGGATCGTTGCAGCCCTGGCTGGCTGTTGGATGGCAGTGTGCGCTACCCCATCATAGCCCCGAGAGAGCGCTGTGGAGGGCCCCAGCCAGGCGTCAAAACCCTCTATCGCTTTAGCAACCAAACTGGCTTCCCAGAGCCATCCAGCCTTCATGACATGTATTGTTTCAAAGGTGAGTATTTTGCTTCTTAAGTATTTTGCTGCATTAAATAATATTAAATGTACATGTCAAAAATGCATTGGATATGCATGCAAACTGTTTATTCAAAAGAAATGTGTTTTTTATAATTCCAAAATCTCATTTTTAATCAGTTATCTGTCCTCTACAGATAGTAAAATTACTCCCACCGACTCTCCCATGGACTATGTGGCCACAGAGCCTGAGGACATTGGACAAGATGTTGTTATTCTTATGAAAACAGATCAAGAGCTGCAACTGAACCAACATTCAGAACAGGTGGAGCTCAAAGCTCAAAGGGTATTCGAATCTTTTCCCCTTTTCTCCAGCTCTTCCACTGAGGCAAATGACACGCACCCAACAGTTAGATCAGACACAACAGAGTCTCCTCTCCACACCACACCTACAGAGAATCTCCTCCAGGCATTGAATGAAACTTCATCTACCACAGAAATGAGCTCCCAGCATCCTACAGCACTTATGAACAGCACTATCAACACCACAGACACCTACGATTTCCCACAAAACACGTCATTACTGCCCAGCGTTTACAATGAGACAGATTTCCACCGTAACTTGAACTTCACCTTTCACCAGTCTGAGCCTGAAAGCACCACAGGGTTTCCCGAACCATCATATGAACCTCAGACACATAACCAAACCATTCCAGACACTCATCCTGAACAGAATACATCTGAGAGGCCAAAAGATTCCCAAGAAATACAAAAGACCAACTTGCATTTTGACAGATCGCAAGCCAATTATAGTGAAAAAAACAGCAATCATGCTCAAGAGGAGAGCTTCTGGGAGTTGACCTCAATGACCCTTGACCCCGTGGTTCAAATGAAGATGGAGGAGGCAGCAGTAGAAGATTCTGTGCAGGTGTTACTCTCAACTCAGGCCTCAAAAGAAGAAGGAGAACTTCTTACACAACCAGCTCAAACTACAAAATCTTCCATTAAAGAGCTAACCTCATTGTGGGCAATTCTGGATGGGTCTGGAGATTTTTCTCAAGGTATGTCAAGCATAGATTTGAGTTTCTAAATCTTACAAAACAACAAACATCAATATCTCGGATGAATCGTTCAACATTTGAGAATTAGATGAGAAGATTATTAATACCACTCTTGTGTCTGTAGTATGGTAAATATGGAGCTACAAACAGCAGGCGGTTAGCTTATTAGCACAAAGACTGGAAACAGTGGGAAACAGCTGGCCTGGTTCTGGTCAGTGGTAACAAAATTAAATCAATCTACCAGTACCTGTAAAACTCTTTTTTGTAAGTATAGTATAGTTATATCTTGTTTGTTTAATTCGTATATAAAAAAAGAAGTGTAACAATGACAAGTTGCGGTGTTACGGGGGTTTATGTAGTGGACTATTTCCTGGCTGGGAGCAGCAAGTTCCCCAAGTCTTGTCATGCCATATACTGTAAACTCCTGTAACACCTCCACCTTCAACTTGATATTTTCACACTTTGTTTTTTGTATGGATTAAACAACCCAGATAAAATGTGTTTATTAGTGAGTTTTAGAGGTACTGTAAGGCGGATTTTTACAGAGCCAGACTAGCTGTTTCTCCTTGTTTCCAGTCTTTGTTATAAGCTAAGCTAACTGGCTACTGGCTGTAGCTTCATATTGACAGATATGACAGTGGTATCAGTCTTCTCGTCTTAGTCTTGGCAAGGAAGCAAATAAGGGTATTTCCCAAAATGTTAAACTCTTCCCCTAATAGATGGATATCCAGCTCTGAAAATGCATTATGCTTTCTTTTCTAGAAAGTGACCTTGACGTCGAAGCAGTCGGCTTCATCTCCACATCAGATTGTTCAACTTCTGGCTTTACCACTGCAATCCCCGATCTAACCCTCTCATCTGGGTCACGGCATTCTGACAAACCAGGCTTGGATATCCTCGCCACAGCACCACAGTTGTGGGAGTCCTCCATTTCTAGACAAGAGGGAAGTACAAGTTTAGAATTTGAAGAAACAGTCACTTTGGAAAGTGACGAAAAACTTGTTTCTGGAGTACGCTTAGCTACTACTGAGTCTCCAAAGGAGTCGAACACCACCCAGTTGCCTACTGATTCCTCCAAAGCACGATTTCGCACATCAGGTTACAGACTGTATTTGGATACTGTGACCACTGGGTATGAAGAGGCAAGTGGACATGAACTTGCTACAGTTACTGCAACCCTTGGAGAAGATGTTAAAGTTGTCCCAACCTTTAAAGGGGATGTTAAAGTTAGCCAAATCATTGAAGAGGAAAATAAAATTACCCCAACTCTTGAAGAGGAAGTTACAGTAACCCCAATCCTTGAAGAAGAAAATGAAGTCTCCACAACTCTTGAAGAAAAAGCTAAAGTTTCCCTTTTTCTGGAAGAAGCTAACGTTGCCCCAATCCTTGAAAAAGAAGTTAACGTTACACCAACCATTGCCCTTGAAGAAGAAGTTACCGTTACCCCAACCCTTGAAGAAGTTAGTGTTACCCCAACGCTTGAAGAAGAATTTGACGTTATCCCAACCCTAGAAGAAGAAGCTAGCGTTGACCCAACCCTTGAAGAAGTTAACATTACCCCAACCCTTGAAGAAGAAGCTAGCGTTGATCCAACCCTTGAAGAAGAAGCTAGTGTTGCCCCAACCCTTGAAGAAGTTAACATTACCCCAACCCTAGAAGAAGAAGCTAGCGTTGACACAACCCTTGAAGAAGAAGCTAGCGTTGCCCCAACCCTTGAAGAAGTTAACATTACCCCAACCCTAGAAGAAGAAGCTAGCGTTGACCCAACCCTTGAAGAAGAAGCTAGTGTTGCCCCAACCCTTGAAGAAGTTAACATTACCCCAACCCTTGAAGAAGAAGCTAGTGTTGCACCAACCCTTGAAGAAGAAGATAGCGTTGACCCAACCCTTGAAGAAGAAGCTAGTGTTGCCCCAACCCTTGGAGAAGAAGCTAGTGTTACCCCAACCCTTGGAGAAGAAGCTAGTGTTACCCCAACCCTTGAAGAAGAAGATAGTGTTGCCCCAACCCTTGAAGAAGAAGCTAGTGTTACCCCAACCCTTGAAGAAGAAGTTAACATAACCTCAACTTCTAACTGGGATCTCCTGACCACCACAACTGGACCCCAGGAGTCTCTGAATGATCTTGAGTACAGCAGAAAAAATCCCTCCATCACCTCCACAGCAGTTCCTGATTCTTCCTCAGGTACAAAACCCACTGCTGCTACCACAAAGACGACCACCATCACAAGCACCACGCACTGGTCCAGACGCACCTGGAGCCCGACCACCTCAGCACCCAATGTTTTCCACAAGACAGCTGAGCCCCAGAAGGTGACAGCCTTCATACCACCAGTGGATCAAGGTCTGGTGGATGTTGAGTTTAGTCTCACCCAGCCGCCCACCCTGCTTATCTTGCCCAATGAGAGGGCAGCTGTAGGCGGAACAGGGAAAATTTCAGGTAATGTTAAAGCCACTCTCATCAGCCTAACCGTCAACCTCTTGCTACTCGACGCAATGATGCACTAAAATCCCTGATCTGTCCTCAACCCACCTTTTTTCCATTTTCTGTAAAACACCTCCCCTCCTTTTTCAAACGACTTCCCACGTTTGTTTCACTTGTTCTCTCAGAAAGCCCACTCACCCTTTTGACTTCTCCTGCTTCACCTTAAAAAGCTCCTCACTTCTCCCCTTGTGACCCCCACCTCCCCTTCGAGATACTCACACTGGAACAGCTCCCGTTTGACAACTGTCAACAGCCCACTCTTGTTGTGCATGATGTTTTTCTTCCTCATCCAAGGATTGACTTCTGTGAAGTACTGTTGTAATATACTGGTATGTTTATGAATGAGTGTTTCAGTCCTTCTTCTACAGTGATTTTCTGCTATACTGATGGTGGTCACGTTGGTAAACATTTTCTTAGTATCTTGATCAGTGGGTTTTATTTGAAAAAAATACATCTCTGCACCAAACAAGCGTAGATTATTCTCTTCACAATAACTTTCTTCTTGCTAACTCTCTCACAGTGTCTCTTGCATTATTCTGGAATAACTTGATAAAGGAACTTAATCTTTCAGTGGAACATCGATCAGTGCAACAGCAGTAATGTTTTATATTTAATCCATAACTTCACATCAAGTGTTAATACTGTTTCCCCAGATTTTTAGACTTCTATAGTTTTGTTGTTTCAGACAGTGTAGTACCAGAAGCACAGAGGGTTCCATGTGTATAAGCACAAATATTGTTCAGTGTTGGTTTGTTGTCAGTGGTATCATTTAGCAGTATGTTTTTCAATCTCCTTTATGGGTCATTAATGTTTTATACTCAAGTCATGTCTTATTGTTTAATTATGAGTTGTACATTGTTGTGGTTTTAGGTGTAAGAATGATAAAATTAACTAGTCAATGTTTGTTTCTCGTGTCATCGTCAGTTGATAAATGTTATTTTATTTTCCTTCAAGCTCAAACATTTAAGTTTACTGTAAAATGTTTATTTTGTTCCTACTACTAAAAATGGCAGCTGCAAAGTCAGTATTTTTGCAAGAATTGCCATCTGTTTTTATTTTATTTTGGCTTCAACACAGTAGGTAGTTACAAGTCTTGTATTGTAATCAGAAAACAATACGAGGCAATTTAATTTATATGGCACATGTCATTACAGGAAAACTCAATGTACTTTATATAAGATGCAAACAGCAACAGAACAGAACTTAAAATGATGCACTAACAAACTAGAGTGGCACTTCAAACTAGAGTGGCACTTCAGTGTGGCTCCATCCATCTTTACAGATGCCATCAGTGTTCTGCATCACAAAATAGACTTCTTTTTTCCGGCAATTCTGTCTTAGCAACTCCTTTACATGTTTTAATCAGCCATATTTGTGGTGATAATTGACACTGACTGCAACAGCTTCACTCAGCACATTTGCATTAAAATTGGTATCTAGAAATAATCTTCAAATTAACAATAGAACAGAAGTCAGAAGAGGCTTTTTTTTAGCTGTAATGACTATATATTGATCTATTCATGTTGATGAAGACTGGAGACCCAGCAGTTTAAGACAGTGGGAAAGCCACAACTCATTTAGTAATTGCAGTACTAACTTCACATAATCATTTACAAGCAATTTATTGTCTTGTTGTGTTTGAGGAAAACTCCACAAACAGGGAAATCTTGCAGACGTTTTGCAGAAAGGACTGAGAATTCAACCAATATCCGTGTGTGCAAACTTGAAAAAAATCGAAGTAAAGATGCCAGCATACATGGGTGACAGCACACGGTTTCATTTTCAAGTAAAAGCAAAACTGAATGATGGTTTTACTTTGAGTGCATATGATTCTCATTGGACTTGTGTAAAACAGTTATTATCTTCCACACATGCACACAACACACACACACACTGACCCACAGAGAAGTATATGAGTATGCAGTATAATGACAGACACTGTAGAGCTATATTGTTTATATGGTGTCAAAGGAAGCAAACAAACTAAATCCACTTGTAAAATGTTTAATTTCAATTTGGACATGCATGCCCTCCATTTTGCCTACTTTTACAAATTTAGAAAATTGAAAAAAGGTCTCCAACCACTCTTTTTCTTCAGGACTTTAAACAACTATAGGCTATTTATGTAACAACTACGTTTTGACAGGGACACTTTGCCCGAAGCCAACAGATCTTTTTCTTGTGCAGTGTAATCAGGAGTTTGACTACATAAAGTCATGGTAACAAAAGCCAATTTTCCAAACAGGACATCAACAAAAGGAACAAGTTTTATGGGAAACGACATGAGGTGACTAACAGATTTATTTTATATTTTCCTCGAAATCCCTTTATTACCTCCACTAAATAATCTGCAAATTGCAATTAAGTTTTTTTCTTTAACATAGTTTAGAAATTATAAATAATGGTCATATGCAAGTATTTTTAAAAGCATGGAAGAAGAGATGCAAGTGTGAAACAAATGTACAGAGGTTATTTTAATGACGGAGTAGCCTATGTGAGTTACAGGGCGAGAGTGAGTTGAAGTTAAGTGAAAAATTATTTTAATGCATAGCATCATCATCAGAAAATTTTTCACAGGAAGGATCCAACACCAGTGTCTTTATCAGTATGCACCATTATGTATTTGTATGTGCCATAACATGTTTGGCATACTATGACAGACCGTATGCTTTGGTAGAGAGTAAGCTATCAAAACAGATCACAACAAGGTCTGTTGATAATCATGTGTAACTGTGTCCTTGCATTTTGATTTGTAAGTCTTTTTTATGACCCGGTAACAAGAGTGATTGTATTTGGCATCATTCAGGCTCCACCCATTATCATTTGAAAGGTTTATTATTAATGAAAAGTGCAAGCAGAAGAACACAGAAAGAAGAAGCTCTCAGACGCCAGAGATGCACCAAAGAAGACAGAAGAGGACCTGAAGAGTTTGACCTCATGTGACACTCTGAAGTCTGTTCTCTACTGCCATCTGTTGGCTCAGTTGGATGCTGGTGCTTCAACATGTCCTTTTAATGGCCTGTAGAATGCCACTATTATTATATTTGTACATATATATCTACCTCTGTAAATATAATAATGTAGTGTGATAATGTATAATTCACTGGTATGCATGCACAGTTGCAATTAGTGCAGAATCACACTTTAATCTTTATTTCTCAAATCTTTTGATTCAGCAAAATCCATGTTTTCCCTGATATTTATACACAACATAATACAAGCAAATATTTAACTTAATAATATAATATAATCATTAAGTAAATTAACAAAATAAGAAAATATGCAGACTGCAAGCTGTGCTCTCATGTAGTTTCAGCAGCAGAACAACCTGAAGTGGCTCTCTGTTTCGTTTCAGATGCATGTTTGGACGATCCCTGTCTCAATGGAGGCACCTGTACTGACCGAGATGGGCAGATTCAATGTCTTTGTTTGCCAACATATGGAGGAGACTTCTGTCACACTGGTAAGCTGTCTGCCCTTTTCCACTGGAAATTGTTTCTGTCATGTCTGTCCTGACCTTCCCACAATTATATCTGCAACATAAAACCTGTGAAGGCATGTCAAAGACTCTTTGGTTGTCTGGTCTCCTCTGTGATGTTTTCAGACTTGGAGCGATGCGAACCGGGTTGGGATAAGTTCCAGGGTTTCTGCTACCGACACTTCAGCCAGCGTCTGAGCTGGGAGGTCGCAGAGCAGCACTGTCGCATGCTGGGAGCTCATCTGGTGTCTGTCATAACCCCTGAGGAACAGAGTTACATCAACAGTAGGTTATAGGTTCAACAGGATAGTTTGTCCTATACGAGTGATTTATTTACGTATTGTATCTTGAGGACTGTTTATAATTGACTTATTGTGCTCCCCAGACAACTACAAAGAATACCAGTGGACCGGTTTGAATGATAAGACCATTGAGGATGATTTCCGCTGGTCTGATGGCAACCCACTGGTGAGGAATATAAGAAACCATGAGTGTGACTGAGCTCATACAACAAATCTACTCAGTTCAAACACAATTTCACCCATGTCTCTTCTCCCCATGCATGCAGCTGTATGAGAACTGGTACAGAGGGCAGCCAGACAGCTATTTTCTGTCTGGAGAAGACTGTGTAGTGATGGTGTGGCACGATGATGGACGCTGGAGTGACGTACCCTGCAACTATCACCTTGCATACACCTGCAAGAAAGGCACCTGTGAGTAATATGAATAAAACATTTAGAGCTCCTCGTGAATGGTTTCAACTCCCTCATTTGGTTGTTTTGGGCTGTTACACCATCATACATCAGCCCCAATGAAGACCTAACTTGTGTCATCTCTCTTTTAACAGCCTCATGTGGTCCTCCACCCAAGGTCCGAAACGCCTCCATCTTTGGAAAAGTTCGACAAAGATACGAGACCAACGCAGTTGTGCGTTATCACTGCGCCAAGGGTTTCCAGCAGAGACTAAATCCTCTGATCAGATGCCTGTCTGCAGGAAGGTGGGAGAGGCCCCAGGTCCTGTGCATCCCTGGTAAGATAAAATATTGTCATAACCCTGACAAACAAATCTATATTTCTTAAAAACCTTCATTAAATTATTTTTTTTTAATTCTAAATTGTAACTTAAAGTAGAGTGTTCTTCCTGCACTCAGATATGAAGTGATACAGTGACTATGAGGCTGTTGTAGGCTGTCACACAGGGCAAGTCTTTTCATTTTACTGATAAGGTGTTTATGTATCTTTTTCCTCTGTGCCATAGAGCTCCACTTTTGTCCAAAAAACTGGAACGTCAGTGAGCAATATCTCTTCACTGAGTGACATTTCCCTTCATCACTATATACAGTACATGGGTACTGAAGTTTATTTTGAATCAATCCCACGCATACTGTAGTCCTGCCGTTAATACTCAGTCAAGCCTTTTACATTTCTATGAACTGATACATATTTGTGACCCATTTCTAAAGATTTACATCTTCAGGAAGAACAGATAGGCTTGGTGTGAGTGCCACAGACAGGGTATAAGTCATATTAAGACACAGACAATCATTGGGGTTTGTTGACAAGAACAGAAATAAGAAATAAATCTTGAACGTTGTTTTTGAATTACCTTCCAGAGGCCGGAGGTCCAATTCAACACCCTGAAGTGACATCACTGACCAGCAGCAACTCTGCTGCCATTGAAGATGACTTTGAAGCCACTAAAGAGACACCACAGTACTGGGACATCAAGTTTTAAAAGTCAGCCATGCTTTCCTTCCTTGTCTTCCTTTCCTAAATTCTGCTGTTGTAACATAACAAGGTGCCAAGAATCAAATCCTTTTTACCAATGAACGCTCAAACAGGACAAAATGAACCACAGACGCAGAAAGACACAAACTGAAGCTTCCTTTCAGCCAAGAAGCCTGAATGCACAGACAGGCGTTGTTTTCTTTTAATGGAGTTAAACATTCCTACTTTTTGATGACCTTTTCTACTGTACTTTGTTTTATTGTTCTGACTAGCAGAGCGCCAAATAGCTTAAAGAAAGAAAGAAGAAATACAGTAGGCTAAACTCCTAATTATTGTCAGCTCCAAATCTACAGAAAGAACTCTTCTCTTTGTGGTTTTTGTTATATCAGGAACCTTTTTATAAATGGTGCTAATGTCTTTAAAAACCTTTGTCTCCAACCAAGATATTTGTTTTCCCTGCTTTGTCAAAGAATCTAATGACTCCAAAGCACAAAGTCAATCTTAAGAAATTGTCAATAAGTACTGTACATATATTCATTTTCACACCTGTTATTATTGCTGTCCACATTCTTCTGAGGGAAACCTTTTATTTCCAGCAGACGCAGTTTTGTTCGTCAGCTTTATGTTGTAATAAAGTTTTGTAGAACAGAGCAAAGAATAAATCGTTCTCTAATGTTACCTTTAGCACTGTGTGTGGGCTTCATTTCATGTTTAAGTAGACATCCAGCACTCACATTGACAACACAACAAAAAAAACTTTTGAGTTTTTATTTTTCTATTACTGTTGGACAGAAAAAGTGGAAAGAGTAGTAATATCACTTTTATGGATTATGTGGCATTTCAAGAGAGAAACGGTGACAGATAAAGGTTTTGGTGAAATCCTTGAGGAATGAGTTTAAAGTTTAAATGATTGATAGATAAACTGCCCCTCTCCTCATGCAGGAACACCTGGGACGTCTATTTTGTTCTTAGTTTTATTTCTGAGGCTGCATCCATCACGTGGTATCACTTTTTAAGACATAAATGGTTTAAGGTGTAACTACCTTCTTGTTGACAACGGTGGAATTTAACTAAGTATATTTACTCAAGTACTGTACTTAAGTACAAATTTCAGGTATTCATACTTAACTTGAGTATTTCCATTTTATTCTACTTTACACTTTTTCTCCACTAAGAAATAGTGTACTTTTTGCTGAACTAAATTTATCTGACAGCATTAGTTACCTTTCAGATGAAGATGTGATACCTCAAACATATGATCAGTTTCTAAAATATGCAGTTATAGATGAAATTACCCAACAGTACATACAGCTGTTAAAATTAGCTCTGCCTTGACAACATTCAGATGCTGCTTAGGCGGTAATGAATCAGGAATAAAATTCCAAAAATACATATATAATAAATGTAACACTTTGAATGGGGCTATTTTGTATATTTACTTTTGATATTTTAAGTACAATTTGCTGCTAATACTTATGTATTTTTACATAAGTAAGGTTTTGAAAGCAAGACTTGTACTTGTAAGATAGCATTTTTGTTTATTGTGGTATCGCTACAATCTGAGTGGTTCTTCAACCACTGCTTGTTGCTCAATAATTCATTTATTAGTTTTTGAGATCATAATAAATATTTATTTTAAAAACTTTAGTGAAAATTCCTGTTGTATAATGGAAAGAAATACTACCCCATTCAAAAGCATACTAAGAAAGCCACATTAGACAACAGACAGACTACCAGCAACCTTGTTCTTCTAAACAGTGAAAAAATAAAGGTCGATGAGCTAATGGAGGTGCTATCTAATAAATATTTTCTAACTGCATTATCTAGGTTACAACAACAACAACAATAACAACAACACAATAATTTGGGGGCTTTTCCCTAGAGCCCTTTGGCCTTACCCAATTCCCATTTAGTCAGAACGTGTGTTTGTGCGTACGTGAAACCTGCAGATATGATATGATGATATGATATGTTGCGTCACGGTTTCGTCACTCAGGCAAAAAAAATGATTGAAAATTGAGGAAGCCTGGGAGAACAACGAAATAAAAAGATGTAAGTTCATGTTTATAAATGTGTGTTTGTAGAAGGTAAAGTTATCAAGTGTACATCCGGGAAACCTTCAGTGATAAAGAAGAGAACCGGTGTAAATTTGAACACATTTGTTTGTGCTAACGTGCGTAGCTACCTGCCGCAGGTGAGCTAGCTTTCCAAAAAGCTGCTGTTGTCTCACCTCAAATAATTTATTTTATCACAAAAACAAGATGTTATATATGCATTAAGTAATATTTAACAGAGGCCTGGTTGTCACTGCATGTAATTAACAGGTAACTATGTTATTCTGTTCCCAAAGATGTTTCAAATCAGAGGTTTTGTTTACACCGGTTTCTGCGTGTGATTAAAAGCAGCGGCTATATTACTCTGCCACCAGATGGCATCATTGTTCCATGATTTGATGGAACTGCAGCAGGAAACTAATGGCAAAATGTCTGGGAATAATGAAATGTTTGATATCACAGCCGAGTCCATACAAAAATATTTTGATCACCACCATGTTAACAGTAGAAAGGCTGAAACCAACATAGCTGCTACCAAGAGTTGTTGCTAAGTGAGATACACAATAGCAAAAACTTAATCAGTAACAATTTAAAGAGGTATGTTGTTCAGCTTTGACTGTTATACTTCATGCTGTCTGCCTGCATGTATTAAGAATATCATCTAATTTTTATAAGTGGCCAACACTTTTCTCTACACACTTTCCATCTTCCTTCAGGAAAGTATGCACTTACTTACTGACTGTACACTTGAATGTGCTGTTATTCTATTTTATGTAAGACACAAGTCATACTGTTTATTAAGTAGCCATTTTTTACTAGATGACAAAATGTCTTTTGTCTGAAAAATAATAATAAATAAATAATAAATAAATGAGAGTTACACCTACAACCTACCCTGTGTAATACAGATAGTAATGCATTTCAATAAATGCAGCACAGGACCTGTTTGAATCATTGCAAGCAGATAGCCTTTAAAGTTACCTTTAGTCTACAGTATGGTATTATTTTGACATTGTTCATTTTTACTTCCTTTGATATTTAACTATGACTACATAAATGTATTCGATTGAGTACAAATTGTTGGGGTAACACAATTAGGAAAGTCTACCAAAATGAGTGACAAAATGTGTATTTGATGCATGTGCCTTACCATGTGCAGCCAAATATACAGTATCTTCATTCTGAATTAATCTGTGACCCAACTTTTACTTAAATGAATAATCAATTTATCTTAGTTGATCAGCTCAACAAAAAAACATTTCATAATCGATTAATCTTTTAGCAATAGGTTATTAAGCAAAAACACCTAACATCATCTGCTTTTACCTGTTGTATATTGAATATTTTTACGGTTTGGGATTGTAAATCAGACTAAGAGAGTGATTTGAAAACATTCCTTTGGGCTCTGAATCCAACTGCATTAAAGTTACTGCTGTTACAAGTAAAAGTACAAAAGTATTAGCATTGAAATATACATAAAAGTACTCATTATGCAGAATAGCCCACATCAGAATACTGTATGTTATGTAATAGGATTATAATTATTTATACATTAATGTGTACATCACTTAAACGCTGCAGCTGGTAAGGATGGAGTTAATTTTAAATACTGTGTATACTACAGCTTGTGACCCCAAGCCCCTAACCCCTACATAATGTATTTTCAATTTTTTTTATATTTTAATAATACATAATAAAAGTAAAGTAAGTACCTCAGAATTTGTTCTTGAGTACAGTACTTGAGTAAATCTATGTAGTTATTTTCCCCGACTGGTTTAGTGTAATATTGTAATCAGTTAATAGTAAGTTCAGGATCAGTGGTAGACAGGCCAATAAACGTATTAGACACACATTTCCACCATTAGTACTCTGTATGTGCACTTGTCTTTATGCAGAATGCAAAAACATGTGGAGCAGTTTCACATGGAGGTAAATGGGAAGCACTTGCAGCAATGTGACTTTGAGCAAGGCATTTACCCCCAAACAAATCCACAGATTAGTGCTGCTCAGTGGCCAAAAATACAGGATTATAGTTGCTCCTGGCTGCTCCCCTGGTGTGCAGTATATGTGTGCAACCTTTCTTTCTTCTCACCAGCTCAATTAAGAAAGACCGGTCCACATTATCGGACCAGATCAGAGGGTAAAGTTGATTCATAAAGCTGGGTGGGTGTTCAGAGAGGAGTTGAAGCAGGACTGTGGTTCTCAGGCATTCAATAGTGTCACACAGCTCAGCCTGAATGCAGCAAGTTGCTGTCCGTCCCCTTGGTCACAGAGCCGATAACACAGCTCCAGATGGGAGTGTATTGTGGCCTGTGACCCAGAGGTCACGGGGTCAGAGCAGAGTGAACAGAGGCCAGTCGTTAAGGACTCCTCACAGAGTTCCTCTTTCTTTCAAAGGACGTGTGGCTCGCTAATTGAGGGCCCACTTCCCAAAACCCCAAGTGCAAGGTCCTTGGCACCCAAAAATGACCAGTGGTGTGAACTGCAGGGGGAGGAGGGAGGTGTAGGGAATGAAAATGAGTGTGTTATAATTATTTTATCTGTGTTGTTAGAGCTGCAACTAATGGTTTTTGCTATTATGGATTATATTATTGGTGTTTTGTAGTGATTTATAAAATGTCAAATGAGTGTTAATCATGCATCATAGGTGTATTCATATTTTTTATTATCAATTAATCTATCAGCCACTTTGTTTTGATTAATCGTTTAGTGTATGAAAAGTCATACAATATGGTGTAAAAAATGCCAATTTAAAGTTCACAGAGCCCAAAGTGTTGCCTTCAGATTGCCTCTCGTTCAACTAAAAGTCCAAAACCAAATATATTGAATGTAGAATGACATTAGCAAATTATCACTTTGAGAAGCTGAAACTAGAAATATTTGGCATTTTAGCTTTATATATAATGTAAATTATTAATTTATGTTAATTAATGTTCCATTCATTTTCTGTCATGAAAATGTCTGTCTGTCAGTGTCTATCTAGATATATATATATATATATATATATATATATATATATATATGATGTTTTACCACCTAAAACAAGGAAGTGAAATTCTCTTAATTCAAAGACATCACATCAGCTGCAAAACCCACCCACATTTATGTTGCACAGTTTTAGTCGATGTGAGGCAACTCCTGGCCAAACTGTCAGATTTTCTGGAAACGACAATGTTTGAATGGAAACAAATTGGTAATAATTGTTCTGTTAGTCCACACAGTCAAAAGACAGACGGGCGGAAGAAGTTGAAAAGATGTGCCAATTTGGCTGGGAACCTCCACAGTAAGCGTTACCCACAACCCTTCACCCCCATCACTGCTCAAACAACCTTTGTGGCTTTTCTTGCTTGTGTGTTTTTGGGGTCTGAGCGGCGTCCCGAATCCTTCCTGGTCTTACTACTACAATATGCAGGCATACATTGTGTGTGTGTGTGTGTGTGTGTGTGTGTGAGAGAGAGAGACAACATTATTTAAGCTCTACACTTCTCTATAAAAACCTACCATAACAATTTCTTACTTTACAGATTACAGAATAATCCATATATTTTAAAATGAAGATCCATTATGAATCATTTTTCTTTCAATGGAGCAGCTTAAAACAGACATTTAAATCAGGTTGTCTTTGTGGATAAAGGTTACTACAAAGCCCAGGGAAGAACAGGATGCTCTCAGGTTTTACTTGTGAGCTGCTCATTATAATCTTTTTAGGAATTTACCTGGAAAAAAACGTAGTGCTTCTTTGTCAAAGGATAAATCTTTTTTTTTTTAAAGCTAAAATAATTGTTCATTAACTTCTCCGGGAAAACACACCACAAAAAAACAAAAACAAAAAAATAGGTAAACCAGTTTATGATTTATTAATTTTTAAAGATTTTAACTATTTTGCTTAATAATTCAAAGGTTTGAGTAAAACAAGCAGTATAACTGTGTACAGCCACATAATGCCCAGGTTTGACATTTTCAATATTTCATAAAATATTGAGTTGCAGCTTAAAGGTGTTCAACTGAATTGATTAATCAGACCAATTTTCCGTATGCACCAAACATTTCATTCTCCCCACTTATTGGACCATAAAACTATCTCCCAAAACCAAATACATCATTCTATTGTGGTAGTAAATACATTCTCAAATACAGGTCATTGTATCCATTTCATACACACACTGTTTTTACCATTGGCAGTGCTGTGTGTAAAAGCGAGTGAGCTGCAGCAGCTGGGTGCAGCTGTATCAGTTTCTCAGCATGATAAAAAAGTGTGGGCTGCCTGCAGCTCAGCAGCTCAGCTTTCAGATCAGCTCCACTGATATAATGGCTTCTTTAATCCGAGCCAATTAGACCCACAGGGCATGGGGAGTAGCTGTTTTCACACTGCACCAATTTGCGCTGGGGGTGGGAGGACTGATTGACAGGCAGCCGTGTGAAAACATTGAGACAAATAGGTTATAATTTGAACCCATGGAGAGGCAATATGGAGGACGCAGCCTGCATGGGAAACTATTTGTGGGAGTTTTCTTACTTCAGAAACAATCATTCAGGAACATTTGATCAAACTAAATAAGATAATTAAACCACTTGGATCATTAAAATACATTGACAGTTTCTCCCCAAATTTTCTATATAAACAATTAATCATATAACACAATGTTAATTTATTCTAAAATCGTAGTTCCCAATTGTTTTTGTATTGTGACGCCTTAAAAACAAAAGCTGTGACCACTTGGATACATTTACAAGCTGTAAGCCATATGACAAAGAATTATTTTTTGCTGTTTAAATTGTTTCATACATATTTTACAGGCATGAAGAATTAAAACTGTGATCCCACAAAAAGGTGGTTTGTTTTCTGTTCAAATACAAAGAAAAACATTTAAACATTTCTGTGAACTACATCATTTTTTTTTAAATTTAGAAGCAAATCATCATAATTGATTCCATCTTAAAAAAATACGAAATAAATTGCCAAATAAATCAGCTTTAGGTTGAAAATCATACAGTTCTTTGGTCACAGGAGGTGATTTGACAAAGAGTTAAACAATGCTGGCTCTCAGTCCCGCAGTGGTGCAAAACTCCAGCTGGGGGCGCTCTGAGTTGAAGTTTAAAACAAAATGACATGACATGCATGGGAATTACCTTCTTTTCAATATTCAGTATCTGTTTCAGTCAGTGTGATGGGAATGTGTGGGCAAAACTCCTGAGGATTATTGTTGAGTGTTCGTGTCATTCATGATTCTGTGAGGCCGTCTCATTCTCACAGCTGTTACTCCGCACTGACCATTGGTTATCGTGTGTGTGTGTGTGTGTGTGTGTGTGTGTGTGTGTGTGAGATGTCACACACACGGATACCAGATCCAAGCCCCCTGTGAGTGTTTAAATGGTGGTACATTATCCCCATAACACGTTTTTTTCATATGTGTAGTATTTTTTATATGTTAGTTTTGTTTTTAGCATTTATTATGTAGTGGACAGTAAAGACCTGACAAGAAATTAAGGGAGATGGAGATGGGATCTTAGCCAGATTTCAATATGCGATTACATGATCAGCATCTTAAACTCTGACAACACCAGGACACACTGTGATGTGTTGGTATTAGGGTCTCGCTGCATAACTTGACTGCTCTACAGTCTTTAGATACTAACCCGAAATACACTTTAAGGCAATGCTCCCTTAATAACCACTGTAATTGTGTAAATAGAAGAACATAAACAAAAGAAGAACAGTACAAGTGTTGGGTACAACCAGTGGTAGAGATAGTATTCAGATATTTCACTTAAACATCAGTAGCAATACCATGATGTAAAAATACAAAGTATTATCAGCAAAATGTACTGAAAGTACCTCAAGTAAATGCCCCCTTTGAGTATTATGACAATAACTGTGGAGTTAAATGTAACTATTTTACAATATTGGGTAGTTTAATCTATAACAATGATATTTTATAAGATATTATAAGATAAGTTTACATGTAAAACCTTAATTTTGTAAAATATCTAGTAGGTCCAGATGCCAGAGGGGAGTCAAAAAGTACAATATTTGTGTCTGAAATGTAGTGAAGTAGATGTAGCACAAAATCGAAATAATCAAGTACAAGTACCTGAAAACTGTATTCAAACACAGTGCATAAGTAAAAGTACCCATAGTATTATATAAAAAATGTATTCCAAAAACACATTTTGACAAATATGACTCAAAGTGTTCAGTACTCTGGTGGCTTCTGGGGACATTTTGGATGCAGTTTGTTCATCATAATTTTCTCTGCCATCTCATTCATGCTTGCATGTCCATATTTCATGTCATTTTGAAGGACATCCCCAATTTTAAACATTAGGCAACCCTAAGTCCTTCATATCCACCAGTTAAGTAGACATGTCCATCAAATGTGAGATTGTGACACATTTTAAACCGTGTCCTGACGTTGTACTCACCTCCGACGTGTTGTTCTTGTGCTGCTCCGAAGCATTACCATGTGAAAGCCCTCAGTTCCTGTGAACTTATTTGACCTCTGACCTCTCCTCTATGTCTCGCAGACAACAAATAGCTGCAGCTGCGATGGAGGCTTCCCACTCGCTTCTCACCCACAGACTCCAGTTCAGATAGACTGGGCCATGTCTGCTCAGTGGCAACAATAAGTGAGTAAGAAGTGATTATTATAAGTGGTTCTGACTTGTTTTGACCAATAATGACTTATAGAGACACATTCTTCATGCTCTCTTATACACTGAACATAGTTTAAACATATTCGAGGCTACACCAGTATGAGCAGACACATATGCGTACACAGTGCAGATTAACAGCAGATATAAAAAAAACCTTTGTAAGACTGCAGATATTTCTGGAAAGCAGCCATATGATATTTGCTCACCTGCAGAGGGTGCTGTGTTGAAATGACAAAAAGTATGACAACAAATGACACGGAAGAATGTGAGGGAGCCATTTGATCCAAGCATGTCATGTTAGCTTGCTGGGAAAGACGGTAAATGCGTTTGAAAGCATTTTTATCTCTCCACTGAAACATGCTCATGGCTGATGGATATACAGTAGGTTCAGTTATTGTTCAACATTCACATTATTTACCATTTTAATGTGATATCTGCAGATACCTCTCCATGAATTGTGATATTGTCAATATTTAAATGACAGATTTGTACACTCTACCAAGTCAGGGAATCACAAAACACCTCAAACATGTTCACACGATTACACAAACACACACACATGTGCCAGACACATTCCTACACGCAGACCTGCACAGCCAAGACTCAGACATGCAAACGACACGGGTACACACTTTCTCACAGCACCATCCAGACACATACACACCCACAGTGTGACGCAGACAGTTTGAAGGGCCTCATCTCGCCTGCCTTTCTTTGCCTGTCTGCTCTGTCTGACCCAGCCTTTTTATATGTCTAATTAAGTAGTCAGACCCTCCAGCGTGCCATGACATACTCATGGCTGATTTCTAGCCATGTTTTGTGCCTGTGTCTTCGTCTGGACGGATCGGTTTTATATCGCAATCTATAAGATATTGTTTTCCCATCGAGCTCGCCGCCCCTGCTGTCAATAGTCTGGGAGAGTTGAGGGATGATTCACAAAATGTTCAATAGCCCCCACAAGACTGTTTTTGTGGGAAACCAACGAGTGGATGACTTTTAGACAAAGGAAGAAATTTCAGACAATGTTCATTTGTGTAAAGAGGTTCCACTGAGCATTCCCATACATGATCTTTGTCAAGCATTTATGAGCTGAACAGTATGTGGTGACAAAAAGGAAAAGTCAAGAGATTCTTTTAAAAACTGTGTGGTCAGTCTGTACTGGGTTTGCACAGTGTATGCATAATTTGAAAAGCCGTCAAGTTAGGATGTGTATCCGTCTGTGGACACGTGTGTAGAAATGCATTTCCACGGCTCACTGGGGATGGACGACACACTTCGTCCTCCTGCCTGTCCCCTCGACCCCGCCTGACTGAGACCCGACCTCTGAGCTTTCATCAAATAGGAGGCCAAGAGGTTAAACTCCGCAAACCAGGAGGTCAACAACCTCTTTATCCCCCCCCCACCCAACCCACCGCCGCTCTGCAGTTTTGAAATAATCGATTGACATTTCCAAAAACTCAGTTTTCTTTGTCAGTTTTTACTGTCACCAAACTGCTATCATACCCTTCAGGCTAAATGAGATGCTTTGGAAACCTGAAACAAGCTGAACATTTAAATTAGTAAAGAATTAGAAGTAAAGAACATCGTTATTGAACACTACATTTACAGTGTTTTTTGTTTCTTTGCATCATGTAATCACCGAGTGCTGGAAAGCAACTAAGTAGCCTACTTTTACTTAAGCACTTTGTTACTTTATATTTCACTACAATTCAGAGAGAAATATTGTACTCCACTGCATTTATTTGACAGCTGTAGTTACTTGAGATTAACACTTTACATAAAAACATAATAATCGTATCAATTATAATATTGTTTAAGATTAAACCAGTGGTTTCCAACCTTTTTGGCGCATGACCCCTCACAAAAAAGCAATGTTTAGTTGGAGCTTCTTGTCAAATTTCCGATGTCCATGAGTTGTTCGCAGATGCACCTAAGACACATTTCCCCTCTAAACTTCTCACATGGTTTCATTTAAATAGCTGATCAAGGCACAATGAGGTACATGATTTAATATTGCACAAAAATGCAATAAAGTCCAAAAAGCAGACCTTTTTCAGTTTTTTTCTGCAAAGCTACTACTTGTACTTGTACTTTACTGTAAGTACATTTTGATGACGATACTTATGTACATTTACTTGAATTATATTTTAAATATAGGACTTTTTCTTGTAATGGGGCATTTCTACATCATGGTATAGGTTATTTAACTTAAGTAAAGGATCTGAGTACTTCCTCTACCATTTGCTGCCCATTTTAGCAAGAAGTAATGGTATAAGTTCAGGAGGGTGTGACTCTATAAAAACTAACCAGCAGGATGTTGCAGGTGTCTTTATGAGAAAACCTTGTGGCCTGCGAGCACACACAACAATGAGAGGGATTAAAGGTCAAGCAACTTGTGGATTTAAAAGGCCATCTAAGAGGTTCACACACACACACACACACACACACACACACACACACACACACACACACACACACGCACACACACAAACAATCAATCAATTGTTTAGAGAGGTGGTGAATTAAGAAGGAAGTGACCTTTGTCCGTCTACCCTGAGGTCAGATCTCTTCATGTCACACTTAATTCCTGACCTTTAACAGGCTAAATATGTTACCTATCTTTTGGTACCAATACCAAAACAATTTTAATACCTTTCTTTGAGAAATATTATCACGTTTTTCTATAACCCCTCGTCAAACATTTTTTTTTTTTTTAACAAGGGGAGTAAATAATGAATCTTGTTTAAGTTAAACATCTTTACAATAACTTTGGCTAAATAAAATACAGTCTAAAATTGGTGAAGTTCTAATTTAAATCATACACTGTAATTAAAAAAATAAGATTGACTAATAGTACGTATATACATATATATATATATATATATATATATAGTATAGTTGATCGACAGAAGATTATTTTATATTCAAGCATTTATTTTCAAGCAAAAATATTTCCTGTAGTTCCAGCTTGTTGTTGTTTTTCTTATGTGACAGTAAATTGAATACCTTTGGGTTTTGGACTGTTGGTCAGACAAAACAAGCAATTTGAAGATGGTGACTCAAAGCTTTAGGAAACTGTGACCAGCTATTTTCAATATTTTTTGACATTTCATGAAATAAAAGATCTTCATCAGATAAATTGATGATAAAATATAGTTGTTAATTGCAGCCCTACTTTTGTCTGTAGTGTGAATCTTAATCTCTCTACACTGTCTGCTGCATTCCAGTTTTAATTCCAATTTGACCTTTACATTTCAGATTCAGAGACGAAAAATGAAGCACATTTGACTGTTTGTGACTAGGCATGGGCCGCTTATCGGTTTCAACATATACCGCTGTTTCAAAAAGTCCCTGTTTCAGAACCACTACATTTCCGTCACGGACAGAAAGTGCAGTTTAGAAATCCATCTCCCTGCCAGTGTGTGCCATGTGTTTAAAAATAAAATACATTGTGTTCAATGTTTTTTTTAAGACATTTCAAAATAACACATTTTAAAGCTGTAATTGCAATACCGGGAAACTGTGATAATTTTGCTGAAGGTTATTATACCGTCAGAATCTCATACCGACCCATGCCTATTTGTGACCGCCTTTTAAACTTTCTTTTTTTTAAATTTTATTGACAAATCTGAAGCCACCACAAATGTGTTTTTTTCTCTCGGTTTTCAGATAGTTTCATCCCAGGTGTGTCTTCGGTAAGTTTCACCACAGTAACAGATTTAAACAGTTGTAGACACAGTTCAACTCAGACAGGATTCTTTCAGAGACATTTTGTCTTCATCACCTCATCATGCAGACAAGCATTTGCTGTTGAACTTGAACCCAGTTCCCTCACACCGCCTGTATTCATGACAGTGGCAGCCTCAAACCCTCCAGCATACCCCCCCCCAGCACCGTGCTTGTCTTTGTGAAGCTGTCTTCCTTGACTTTCCGCATCCCCCGTCTGGCCCTCTGCAACCTCTCTTCCATCTCTACCCCCTCCCCTCCCGCGCAGCCATTCTTCACTTCTGGGTTGGGGGGCTCCAGGAGACGGCCCACAGGGACTCGCAATACAGAATGCTAATCAGGCACTCAACGGCACTTCCCACGATTTTCCTCCCAGACATGAGCTTTTGTTTTGTTATTGATTCCATTATAATCAGATGGTTCCCGTAACTTTCCTGCTGTCTGGAGGCCGGTCTGCAGCGCTGACTGCAGCAGAGGGCCTACCTGTCATATAGCCTTTCTCACATTCAGTCAGGATTTAAGTTTACAAGATCTGCAGTGGTACGTGTGTTTGCAGTAACAGTGGGATTTAGCATTTTGGATACACTGCCAGTCAAAAACGTTTAGTCACCCTAAAATTAAATCTCCAAGAATATGGCCTAATTTCAAATGTACTGCAAATACCACAGTGTGAAATGAGAAATGTAAATATGTTGTTTATCTTGTTGAAAATAGACTTAATCAAACTAGAAATCTGTATATAGACATTAATAAAACAGACAATTAACAATGTTCAGGCTCAGTGAAAGCAGTCAGGTGTGTAGAAAATGATCATTGAGACCGCTGCACTAAAAGCAAAGACGATCTTTCCTAGATCAGTCAGTTTAGTTTGTTCTTTGGGACCACTTCTCTTTAAGGCCATCTTTCCTAACTAGTAATAATAACAGAGCTGACATTTGCCTTTGACTGTATGCTCTTGTTTTTAGTGCCTTCTGATTCAAAAGTATCTAATAACTGTTAAGCTCTTAAATAATCAATTAATATGTGGTTAATATGTGGACAGTGGTCTTCCACTTTCTGATTATGATTCAGGCCTTCCAATTATACATATAGGCTAGGGGGATTTCAAATAAATACAATTTAAATTATAAGCATTACTAAACTCACAACTTCACCAATCTGTACTCAAGTTTTATAACTTTTAGTGTATATAGAACAAGTACAAGTGAAGATATTTAAACAAAAACGCTAGAATGAAGAGTATTTGGTAGAATTAGACTGATTATAATAGCTGTGGATGATTGTAAAAGGCATGTCTGAGTTTTATGAAAAATGAAACTCCCAAAGCTAAATCTTGATGATGTTCGTTCTGACACTTTTGGGCACCTTCACTGCTGGACAACTTCATCTTTCAATGCATGTAAAATGGCAAGAAGATCACAGAACTATCATTAAAATGTTCAACATTCAATCATCTAAAACATCAAATTTATACTAACCTCCATCACTCTTGTCGTTATCATTTCTGTCGTATAGTGAGTTAAAGGACAGTTGTGCGTTACGTACACTTTGATAACCACTTACTCTAAAAGATTCATATCCATCGTGTTATGCCTGAAACAAAAGCTCAGAAATTTTTTTCCTCGAGATCTTTGGCCCCGGAGTGTGTGAGCTGAACAAGGAACTTATCCTCCAGATGTTTCTAGATGCTGCACGCAGCACGGCAGCAGCTGGATCCACTGGCCTGTGCTACGCCGTCCCCAACGCAGCACATCATCCAGATGTGACTCTGATTTTCCTCTGCAAGGGTACAGCGCGTGTAAACATTGATCAGTGATTGTGTTTAGTGTTCATATGAGCATGTTGTCCTCTGTTCACTGCTGGAGTGATTCCGGCTGTCTCTGTGAGTGTTTTGTGTATTAAGTTGGTGAGTACAGTTATATTACATTAAATTAAGTAGAGTACAACCACATCTTGAATTCATGCCAGCATAAAATCCCAATAGAGCCGGCTCAAATTCAAACACATTCCAAAATAGTTTAATTCAAATGGATCCACCTAACCTGAAACTTATATTTTTAAGTTCATCTTTAAATTCATAGCAAGGCGGTTTCTCACAGCTCATGCATTAATCATTAAATTTACCAAGATTATGTAACGTAAAGGAAAATCATCTTCAAGTCTGACAACTGGCGTCATAAATATCTCGAAATACATTCTCTATCGCAGACAACGCTTTGTTGGATTTGAACAGAATTTGGGGAAATGATGCATCACTGTTCTCTTGTATTTTCACATTGGAATGATTCTTCCCCACAGATCGCTCCAATTACAGGTTACAGGTTAAATTGAGTATAAATCAAATGTGTGAGTGGATAAGAGTGACTGTAAAGTTTCATGCTCCAGTGTCAGACCTGCTGGGAACTGCTGGGTAGGAAAGTAAGAGAGCAAGTCGTCTTTACGACTATAACTGGTGTGCCATAGAGCAAGGCAGCAAACCACCAACTGAAGGTGACCGTTAAGGACTGTTCTGGATGACACGACACCCAAGACAGAATGTGTGTAACTGACCTCTTTCATAAATACCGTAAGTGATAAAATAAAAAAATCAGCTAATAGCAATACTAAAAAGTATTTAAAATGATTTTAAAGCACACCGCTCGATGCTTATGAACCAAAAACACAGCCCCATGAAGTAGTGTACACTACAGTAGGAATTAATCCACATCCCTCTAAATCTAATCTCAATCTATAAATGAAGCTCCATGCAGGACAATCATCACTTATTTTCTTTGCGTCTTCTGTTGCAAAGTGGGAGTCTGTTTTTTTTCTTCTAAATTGTTGCACTCAGTGTGGATTTGCATGATTTAGGGACTAAACCGGAACAGAAAGGCTCAGATATTCTCTTTAGTTTTTTTGTCAGTCGTGTAGTAATCATTTAAAATATCTCATGCTTTGTGATTTAAAATGTATTTTACACATAACTGGCAAGATGTGCATGGCTTTTCTTGTGTTTATGAAACATCAGTATGTGGATGATGAGCTGTAGAAGAAGCACAATGCAGTTGTGTAAATTTTGAGGTAATTTGACGATCCAACAAATTTGTGAAATAATGATTGTGTCATGGTTGATTCTACATCCTTTACATACCATATCATAGATAATACTTTTAGTAGCTCTAACACACAAACATCGGAAATCCACAAATAGTTATTGTCTCATTGTAAACATTCATACTTTTATTGATTTCAAATGAACTGCAGTAGAAACGATTGCATAGTACAGATATCAAACACATTTACATTAGCTCATGTGCAAATCCTGCTTATCAGACCCCTGAAACAGTAGTTCATAGTGCATTCTAATATAATCAATTTTTCCCTCTGAATAGTATTAAAAACTGAATAAAATCTATTGCACATATTCACATTCTCCACACTACATCAAAACAAAATCATATGCATTCAAGTATTCATATTAGATTGTCAGAGGAACTGATTTAACAAATAAAATGTGGAATAAATCCAAATTTTAGTCTCTGAGACTGACACAATTATTAATTAAATCACTATTTCTAATCAAACCTTCTAAAAATACACTTCAACAACAGCACACACATTGCACCTGTGCTCATAGTGCATATTAGTAAAACATCACAATTCTCTCACACAAACTGAACCCGTACATTTAACTAGTAAACTATGTGCAAACACTAATGCAAATAGTGCAAACTTAACAAACCCCCCTACCCATTTTTTTTGCATAGATAAAAATATAACAAATATATTGTGGTTTTGCACAAAATGCTTCATGCAGTGATAGTTGCTCTTGATTAAGTGTGTACACTAAAAATAAAAATACAATTTAATTAAGATGTATACACAAAGTCAAAAAGATAAAATGCCATGTACATGATAGGTGGCTGAAGCAAGAGCAAAATAAGATAATAATCGTTTAGCATTTTAGGTTATACAGTCCTTAAATAGAAATGTACAAAACACTCTATCTATCTAGGTATGAGATGGAAAAATATACTGCACCTGTCTATAAGAAATGGTCAAATCATCTGAACGATTGATAAACAATTCATAGTTGATGGATCAAGTCCATAAAACATTTTTGACATTGCACCAGAAAAACAATTTCAAATGTTTCAAGAAATCCACACAGATTGTCAACAATTTGATTGAAACATCCAAAGTTTTACATGAGACAAAGAGACACATTTAATTGCTAGCTGTAATTGTTACATACAAATAGGATTCAAAAGATAAGTGAGAAAAATAAATGTAAAATCTAGGATTTAAGATCTAAGATAAAATTCTCATCTAAAGAATAAGTTGTTAAACTAATGAATAATACAAAAAATTCAAAACATCACCACAGCTATTTTTTATCATCTTCTAAACTTTTAAAAATGACCTTTAATCTCTAATGATTGAATTTTTACAGTTCCCAAGAAAACACACACACACACACACACACACACACACACACACACACACACACACACACACACACACACACACACAGACACACATACGCAGATCGCTTTGTTGTATTTTACTCTCTCAGCTTCAGCCTCATGATGGTCAAATGTCAGTTTGTCCACTTGTATCAAAATCTTCTGTCTTGTTTGTTTCTGTCTTCATTCAGAAACAGATGTTCTGCTGCAGCAGCCGAAAACAGTTACTTTTGTATCCATTACTAGTTTTAAGACCTGACCGTTTTAACTCTGCCCACTGTCCGGCTGCTTTCACAAAATCTGTGTGTTTCCTCCTATATTTTCACGGTTAATGATGTAGTCCTGTGTGCAGCGTACATCACTCGGCTCAAAGTCACAGTCCAAGAGAGTCTGAGAGGCAAAGATCTGATGATTCCCAACTCCAGACTGATCAGAAACCTTAAAAGAAGAGATAGAGGAGCATTAAAATCAGTCCTTCAATAAGGTGAAAGATAAAACACAACCACATTTATCTACAGCCTTTTACACTTTGCATCTAGAATGCCCAAGAACATGCAGCGATGCAAACAATATAATCATTGTTTTATCATGTCCTGATAAGATGTACAGTTTCTGCAGTATGTGGAGCAACAGAACATATGTGTATGCATTTTTTAATAATGTATTTAATTTAAATTATGTAGGTGAACCAGTTGGCTCAAATCCCTACAAAAAATCCAAATGCTCTGATTCTACTATTTTCAACTTTACTGCATTTACAGTAAAGTATAGGACTGGAGACGTTTATAAATCTAGATCCCAGGAGGCCATATTGGTTAAGTAAGGCTCAAAAGTATGGCATCTACACATTAAATTAATCCACCACGTGCACATATCCAATACTTGGGAACAATCAGCCTTTTTGGAGAAAGCCAAAGCATTTTCTCTAAATCTTGTTCATACTTAGAAGCTCCTAAAGATTGCAGCCAGATTTTGAGTAACACATCATGTGCACAGACTCAAACATTTGTGGGAATCTGAGCTAAGCCATGCATAATTTATCACAAAGCTTGGTATTACTGTTTACTGTATCGCCTTCTGAGTGGCATTCACTGTAAGCTTCCTTTTACTGCCCATAGATGGCACACTAATAACAGAGGGAACAAACTCAACACACACACAATCAACCCAGACAGACGAGATAAAATATGGCCCCCAACCCCCCAAAACACCAAACTACAAAACAACCATGTCTGTATTTGCCAGTCTAGACACAAGCTGCTCTTCCCACCACCATCACACCTCCTTCTCCCACTCTTCCCTTATTTTTCCTTTCCTTTCCTTTCCTTTCCTTTCCTTATCTTTCCTTTCCTTTCCTTTCCTTTCCTTTCCTTTCCTTTCCTTTCCTTTCCTTTCCTTTCCTTTCCTTTCCTCACCCCACTATCATTGTCTGAGCCACCAGCCAAGTGTTTTTTCCCACGCTTTATTTTTCTCCGTCCTGTTTGCAGCCAGGCAGGAGGAGAAGGAGGTGGGGGTAGAGTAGTGGTGGGGGGTAAGAACTGATGGGGTCGCCATGGCAACCCCACATTGGCATGCCCCTGATTGGACTATGTGGTGGCTAATTATTCAGCGCATATGCTTAAAAAAAAACAATAAAGTAGGACGTATTTAAATGCAGAGCCAAGCATCGCCGGGTGTGTGATTAACATATGAGCCCAGCGCTGCTTTTGATGAAAGACACCTCAGTTTCATTGCTCTATGTAAAACTTAAATGCAGTGTTTGATTTAAAGTGCATGTTAAATACATTAAGACATTTCTTTAAAATTTCAACTGTAACCTTTTTTCTTCATAAATGTATTATTTTTCAACTTTTTGTCATGAACTTTGTTTTTGTTTGAAAAATCTACTTAAACTAATTATATTTATCTATGGGAAGATTAATAATTCACTTATATGCCAATTTACATGAGAGGATCAACCCAAGCTTCATCATTGAGGCTGCCAAAACTAAAACAAAAAAACAGGGCAGCATGCTAATGGCAGGCCTCTGAGCACTGGCATGACAGACAAATTGTGTGTGTGTTTGTGTGTGTGTGTGTGTGTGTGTGTGTGTGTGTGTGTGTGTGTGTGTGTGTGTGTGTGTGTGTGTGTGTGTGTTTGTGTGTGTGTGTGTGTCAGATGCACTAGGGATCGAGGGTCTGCTGTATGAAAGAAACCTGTGGGTAGGGCTTTGTATGTGTGTGTGGGAGGAGGGGGGGTTACGTTAACAAAGGCCGGCATTGTTTACCAATCTCCCTCGTCCATTAATCAGGACGATCCGGCTCTAATTGGCATTTTGGTTAAGCTGGTCCAGACCCACGTTCCCTCCACTGGCCTAAATAATGGCGTTACGCCACAAGTGCCGCCACACATTGGGGAGGACAATGTGCCGCTTGTCTGAGGGCCCAGGATAGGATCCCCACCCTCTCCTCTTCCCCTCCTTTTTTAGCGCCCCTGCACCCCCAAGATAAACCTCACACAGAAACACAAAGAAGGCCTCTCACTATTGAGATCTCACTGTCGCAGCCTCCCTCTTCTCATCTGTCTGCCCCCCTCTCCTCCTTCCAGTCTTTCTCAGTCATTCACTTACTACACTTTTTCCTCCCTGAATTCACAGGTCCGTCCCCTGTTTCTGGCGGTCATGGTGAGAGTCGCAAGTTCAGTGGTCAGGTCATAATACCACATTGAAGGAGGAGAACCTACTCACTTCTTATTCCCTGCTCATAAACTGCTGTCATATAAAAAGATTTTACTCTATTTACAGTGAAATCTCAAAGTGTAGAAGTTCAGAAATGAGTTAAAGTTAATGATAATCCATGTGCCAACACATTTTCTTCTACAGGCCAAATAGGAAGTCCATTGCCCATGTGAGAAAACTAAGTGTGATAACAAGCGGAGATTTATGAAGACTATGTTGCTAATTACGGCTCCTTGTGGATGTCAGGGAGCATGTAGGTGTGTTTTTTTTTTTTCCACATCATCTGACAAAGCTGTGCACATGCCTGCAGCATAAATGGCGTGTAAATGCTCCACACGCCGCAATAATGCCAGGAGAGCAAAATTATAACTGTAAGAATAATTGAATTATTGTCCAAGAAGCCGAGCAGTCAAAAGAGTTTTCAGAGCGTCTTGGAAATCAACAAAATGGTCGATCGTCAGCGTCTGCAGTGTAACAACGGGCACGACGAAAGCAACGCAGGAAACGCAGCTGCCCCTAAAAATGCCAGTTTGCCGACACTAAAAAGCCACTGGCTCTGCGGTTTCCTCCTAGCTCATCCCTTCCCGCATGTCTCTTGGGGGGATCTCTACAATTAACACACTGGCAGTAATTAACACTGTCTTGAGGCAACCAATGGCGCGGAAAGGATCGGGGCCAACATGAAGTGGGGGAAGGTGCAGCGCTGGCTATCCACATTCCCCTTTTTTCAGCTGCCATTTTGTGCCAGTCTTAACACCTAAGATGGTGGCAGGACTGTGACTTGCCGTGTGGGAGAGGAGGACAAACTGGCAAGGGAGGGGTCGGAGAAGCTGAGGATTATGGGATTGAGGAGGGAGTCTCTTATTTTCATTCTTCTAATCGGAACATCGCTGAACGGTTACCAAGACAGGAGAGAGAGAGAGGCGGAGAGACAAAAAGAAGCATGATTGTCGGATTGGTGCCCTACATGCACCACACATAGAGGAGGAATTATCCCACACACAAAGACACACACACACACACTCACATGTCAGAGAGGAAGAACAAAGTGTGTATACAGTGTGGCCGCAAAACAAACAACAGCCTATGATGGTCTGTTTGTGTTAAAAAACGTATAATTTACATGTGCTTAATATACGGCGCACACATATAAACACACATGCCCATGCATGAACACACACACACACACACACACACACACACACACACACAAACAACCAGCACAGCCGTTCTCATGGCATGGTCTGCCCCTGAGCATGCAAATGACATTCATTATGCAAATGCATACAAATCAGAACCAACCATCTGAGAATCCAAGCTGGGAAAAAAAAAGAAAAGAATAAAATTAAATGAATGAGGAGGGGGGGGGGGGGCGAGCATAGAAAAGAAAGAAGAAGCATGTTGGGATGTGTGCATGGGGGAAAGTACAGTGGCACTTTAAGGTGCAAAAAGTGGTCATCAGAAAAATAGCTTAACCAATTTTTTTTGTCCACCGCAATATAAGGTTTAAAGATAGAAAAAGTTGGATAAATCTCAAATATTACAAATTAAAATGCAGACATTAGCAATGTATAAAAAGATGAATGACCTGGAAGCAGAGACGTTTTGAGAACAGTTCAATATATGATAAAATTCTTACAGCCTTATTTTCACTGATTTAGGGACTTTTCCAGATGGATACACTTTGTGCTTCGTCACAGTACAATGTTGATGGAGTTTGTAGCCTTTTTTTTTTTATATATCTTTAGTTCCTATAGTATTTATGCTTAACAAATTTATGCTTACTAAAGATGGGAGAAGATGCACACACACCATCTTTCCTCACTGCCCCAATGATGTCATACTGTTGACTGTTTTTGTTTTGTTTGTGAGACAAAGCTCATTAAGTTCTTTTAGCAGGAAAAGCAGAAAATCAGCTGCAGAAGAGCATCAACCAGAGGGGAGATGCTCCAAATGATGGTAAAGTGCCGCTAATTGCCTCTCGAGGTCTTCTTTGTTTTGTTTCACCTTTCTCATCACCACTGCTCCTGTGGGACATGCTCTCTAAAACCGCACAAGAGCTGCATGCAAATCGTCGCCCTTTTATGGATTACCCTGAAGCTCACCAAACATTTTGTGCTAAATATGTGCTAAGACCAAAATTTTGCCAAGTATCTGGCATTGATACAAAGGCAAAATAAAGGCTAATTAGAAACAGATTGAGGCCAAATACTTACGCAAACAAAGTGCAAAAGACAAAGGTGTGTGTGTGTGTATGTGAGTGTGTGTGTGTGTGCGTGTGTGCATGTGTTTGTTTGTTTGTTTAGGATTTTCTAGGATCTTAAAATCAAATCCGTGTTTTTTTTAGCGCATTTATCTGAACATCATATTCCAAGTCCCTCCAAATTCTTCTTTTTCAACTTGAAATAACTGTAGCTCATGCAAGCTAATTGCTTCATTCTTCACTAATGTGTACCTGTAGTGATAACAAATTCATCAGAAACAAAACCACCAAACCAACCAGGTGTCCGCGCAGGAAACCTAATTTGGTCAATTGAGGAGGCCTTAAAAAAATAGAGACAGGATACAACTATGTGAAGGCCATAAATCTCTGAGGCACAGTGTAAAGTACTGTAGTACTAGCAAGTCATTTCACAGTTTACCTCTCTAATTATAGATGGGTGGAATAAGAAAGTGGCAGAAATGTTTGTCAATCAATCAATGCTTTTCGTATAAGACGCTTTCTGAAATCTAATTTGGCTACACAGTTTGGTCTAATCTGGTACAACTAATCAGATTAAAAACCTGAGAATGAATTTGAAAATAAAGTCCTTGAGTGTTTGTACGTCAGCAGTTTAGGTTTGAGTAAAAGTCAGCATAGCTTGAATTTGGCCCTACAGTCTATGTTCTTTAGCAGAACGCTGCAGCCCTGCATGATCTCTCTATAGAGACACAGAAGAATAAAGTAACAGTGAAATTGATTTTCATATTGTACTCTGTTAATTTGATGCCTTTCCTCCTGAAGCGAGATGTCTGGACAGAATAGGAAATTATTAATTTAATGTGATGTAATCTATGGAGAGAAGGGCAGTTTAAATATATGGTATATAAATAAAGGTCACTACTAGACTACTAAGACACTAAGATTCTGTTTTCCAGGAGTTAAAACAACATCTTGGATGTAAAAATACCATAGTTTTGCCCTTTTTATGCAATATATCTTCAATGGTAATAGGTGCACATATTTAGTATTAGCTATATCGATCATTTTGCATTTCAGTGTGAATTTCATTGCATATTGGGGAAGGACAAAGAAAACTTAAATGTTAAATTCATCTTTTCCATTACCAGTGGTTTGAAATGAGGCGGCATGAGGAAACATTCACACTACTATCTTGTCACACAGCAGCACAAGCTATACACCACCACTGCAGTAATACTGGGGTTTGTATATACAACAACCAGATTTGATGTATTTTGTAATAATTGAAACGTTTTCTGTAATTACAATTCAAATATAAATTCTCTGTGTTGCCTGGTGCACCTTAAGATCCTCTGTGAGAGACCCCGCACCCCCTCCCCTCCCTTTATTGGAATTGTCCCTTATGTAACACAGCATCATACCTTCATGTCATTGGTAGGAAACGTCCATCGTTCGAGCCCATTCCTGGTTCTATTTGTGTGGGGTTTTTTTAAACTTAGTTTTCTTCCACCGTGCAGGCGTGTAATGGGATTCTTGTTACTTTCGGTTATCTAGCTTTATGAAGAATGTACGTCACTCATACAGCTAGATAACCAAAGATAACAGACAACCCCTCAGGCCTGCGAACACAGCTCTCCGCCAGCAACACGCACGCACACACACACACACACACACACACACACACACACACACACACACACACACACACACACACACACACACACACACACACACACAAAACCTCCAAAACACCTGTAAGGACAAACAATGACAGGGAAAAATGCTTAAAGGGGTAATTCACCAAAACAAAGCTACTTTACTCTGTTTTGCCCATATTCCAGGGGTGGAAATAATGACAATAATAGTCATAAATCTGGAGTGGTAATGCAGATGATTTATCACATGGTGTTAAAAACTCCTCAGTGAAATGAGATGAAAAACAAGCATGACTAAAGATTCACAAGGGATACTGCTGAGAAAACACATTTTCCAAGCTATTAAGAGTCTTTTATATGACTGAATGGGCTCTTATAGGAATTCAAAACAACGCATTAAAGCCGACTATCCAGTGAACTAAAGACAACAACAATAAAGATCTTTATGAGGGGCATCAGAAGCTCGGGATGAAATAGCACTGTGGAGAATAATTTACACAAATAGTCCTGTAAAGAAAATATTACAATATGGCTGAATGAAGAGGAAGGGGGATTCCTTTAAAAATTGGACACATTAACTCATTTTAGGAGCTGTAAATACTCAATTACTTTATTAAGGTAGGCTATATAAAGGTACATTAAACTTTCACATCCTCAAAATATTAAATGCACATAGGCCTACTTGTATAAAAATGTATTCTTCACCACTAACGGCAAAAACCTGATAAGATTAGAAAATGTAAATAAATCGATACATTTATGGGAATTATTGTGGATATGTTAAGTTTCAGTTATTTATATTACATTATGAAGCAATGTTTTATAGCCTTTATTAGGCATATATATTTATAACATGTTTATTTAAGTATAATTTGAGTAAGATCCTTTATTTGGAATTAAGTAGGTCATATAGCCATTTTTGCATAATTTACATAATACATAATTATCTGAAAATGCTTAAACATTTAGACCCCTATAGGCAAATACATTGTGTGTTTGAGTGTCTCTAAAATGTTATTTATATTATTATACATTTCCCCATATACTGCTTCTTTTTTTAAAGATAGCTTTTGGCGAGAGGGGAGTGACGTCACTAGCATCGCTAGCTTTCAATTAATGCAGCGAGGTGTGATGACTAATTAACACACACACACACACACACACACACACGAGGGGGGTCTTTTTAACAGCATCGTGAAAATAGGCCAATGCTTCCATCCACACATCAAAAACACACAAAGTCTCTAAAAACGCATAAAGATATTTGGCACACACATAACACATAATTTCATGCTTAACATTTTATTTTTTACAACTGCTTTCTGAAAGGGCTCAGAGAGAGATTATACGCAGCAGGCTTTGGATATATGCCAAAAAAAAAAAAAAAAACATCCATTAGAGATCACTTTGCTGTTTTACGTCAGCAGGCCGTGACACACACTCGTTTTAACATGAGCTCACGACTTCAACGTTCACATTCACTGCTGATGACTTGAACTCCAATACAGACAGCGTATTCTCTTTTATTAATTATTCTACTACCAGTTCCACATGAGCCTAGTTTTAAAGCTTATAACATTTGGGAGTTGTTAGATTTGTGATAACAGTCTTTCTTTCCCTGCCCATGTAGGCTACGTGTATCTGTTAAGATGCTTCATCACCTTACAGGTAGGCTATATATAAATAAAGTTGAATTGAATTCTCTGGTTATTTATTGTTCCCAATCAATCCTATGAGTGTGTGTTTTAGTTTTTAAAACGCTAAAATTAGACTTGGGAATTGCATAAGATTTGAGTAAGATGATCTGCTACAATTGACAAAATAACTGTCAGTCACGTAATAATCGTTTTATATAATGACGCACATGTATTTTGGTTTACATTTTATAAACACAGGCTAAATGCAAAACAATAAACAGTATTATTGCAACACTATTTTTTTCGTGTTATTCAGATCTCTGTCAGGTGCTAATTTAAGCTCTTTATTAACAAAGCATTCGTGAATTAAAGCAATCAATAGCCTAAATACTGAGCACTGCTGACTGTAAATTAACAGCTCAAATGAGACGAGCCTACTCTAAATTAATTTTCTTTTAAGGCTATCTGATTCATTTCCTGGATACAGGCAATGTGAGACCAATATATCAGACAATACCGGTGACACGGTTTAGAGTAGCTATTTAAAACACATAGCATACTTTAATACATAAATAATGATAAAGGAAGAAGGGGGAAAACACATTATTACGTCCAAACTGACTTGGTATACCGCTGACTCTTAAGTCCCTTTTTAAGGAAAACGGTAGTTAGCTACTCCACAGGTTTCGTTCAAGGTATCTTGCCAGTAATACAGTGAAACATTTTGTACTTTAATAGATGGCCAGGGCCATAAAAGGTTGCTGTAAATGCTGCAAAATCTGAGCGGAACAGTCGCGTCCACAAAAGGATCCCGAAAGGATTTTAAAATGATTTCCAGGAGTAATAAATTAGTTCCACACGCGTGCGTGCATGCATGCATGCGTGAGTATCTGTGTGTGTGACGTAGGCTAGGCCTATATGTAGTTTCCTAATTTTCTTGAAGTGCAGGGTTGCACATGCAGAGAGTCATCATTATAGAAGGATTGAGGATTGGCAATAGTAAATCCATTGACAAATAAAAAGTGAGATCACTCAAATCACCTGGAAGTTGGAGGAAGCCCTCATCTTCACTTCTGATGGTGCTATCAAAACTTTCTGGGGGAAAAAAAGAAAGAATGACTTGAGGATATAGGAAAAACGTCCAATAAAATCTCCCAGAAAGGCATGCATTCTTTATAATTTGGATGAATAACACACGGAACATTTCATCTCTCTCTCTCTCTCTCTCTCTCTCTCTCTCTCTCTCTCTCTCTCTCTCACACACACACACACACACACACACTCTCTCTCTCTCTCTGGAAAATCCTTGGAAAACACCCTACAGTACGTGGGAAATCTGCCGACTAGGTCACAGAAAGCCCCAGACTAGTCCAGCTTGTGTTGCTTAGCAGGGTCTCTTTGCACCTGCAGCTTCACTGACTCTGCAGCAGAGTGAGGCTCCAGAGATGCTGCTGCAGGCAGCGGCCCCTTCAACATGTTATAGACTTGTGTCTCACACAGTCTCCGATATGTCTTCTAAATTCCATTTCCATTTCCGTCTCTTATTAGTGGCTTCAGAGGAATTTAACAGGCGAGGTCAATCAACATGGGTCGTACATTTTTTTGGATTCACCTGTTCGGTGTTAAGTGTGTCATGGTGTCATGGTTAGCATACATGCTCACGATAAAGCCCCGATTCATGTCTTCATTTTGTGGAAGCACCCGATTAATTTGGCCTTTGCGCCATCCGGCATGGGCCCTGCACGTGCAAGTTATGCTTTTCAGAGCCTCAGTGATGACGCAAAATACAATAAGTCCCTTGCACGTGTAAAACCAGTTTCGTTCCCCCACAAATTTTCTAAATCAGTTTGATTATAGATAGTCCAACAATTTAGTAAATAACCTTATTTAGGGCTTCCCGGTTGTCAGCTACAGTTTGGCAGCAATCATGAATACATCCCCATACAAATCCTTTATTCAATGGCCTACTATAGAAAATGTTATGTAATAATTACAGAAATAAAACCTATAGGCCTACACGCATGAGAGGAATGTCTTACTACCCACTTATACAGATTAAGCAGGCCTTATGTAAGAACTCTCCTATGCTGGCACCGTATAATCCCAGGCTGCAGGAAGCCGCGCATTGCTGGGTTCATGTAGCCTAATGACCTTTTGCTTTTTTTTACATGCTTCCCCTCCCTGCTTAGCCTTTTCAGCGCGTAATATGTTGACAGCAAACGGGCCAAACACAACACTGAGCTGTGAAAGGCTGCACCGCCCGAGGCCACTCTGATACCGCCACAGGCCGATGTTATAGACCCATGCATGCAATATTATCTGCAACGAGATAGATGTCTTGTAGCTAAAGAAGCGGCAGGGTTTACCATCCAGTTTGTGAACCAAACTCGCGGAAATGGTGCAACATGAACTTATGCAATGGTAATAACAACAGAACATATGGCTGATCCGGGGTCAGCATCACTGATTCAACATTTCTTTATTGGTATCAGAGACACTAAACCAATGTTGCCCAAGCATAACTTATATTTTCTAGGAGTCATCTCTTAAAGGTCTGTTCAAAATGTAGGTTAGTGGACAGAAGGATGGGAGAGAGAGGGAACATTGAGATCCTCATTAATTGGTACAATATCAACATGCATACCAATAAAGATGACTGGAACTAATCAAAAGGCCTTGTGGGAGACAGGAGATCACCTGTGACGGTAGCCAGAGGAAAGACCACTAAAGTGCTGAAATTGCAGACTTGCTCACACTCTTAAATTTCAGCAAACTACACTGGACATGTATACTGTAGTATCAAGTGCCAAACAAAAGTGGATGCAGCCACAAGTGTAACCACGTCTGTGCTGCTGCCATCAGATGATGTTCAGCCTTTATCTCAGATGCTGCTGCTGCGCACATTTCATACAGACCTTAAACTGATCTGAGAACAGAACAAGCCTCACTGGAAGAAAATGCTGATTTAGTCTGAAGCATCTGGTCGGCCTGTAGATCCTCACTTATTTCACAACAGGGTTAAACACATTATACAGTGTGTTGCAGCCTAGACGCGCCTGTGCTCGCCATATAAACCCTCTCCTGCGTCGCTCCTGCGCCGCTCCTGAAGGTTTTTGTTAAAACTAACACACTCATATGCCACAAAATCACTCATGATACATACAAAGGTTCTTACTGTTTCCTCCTCAGATGCAGCAGGGTGGGTTGCACTGGGCTTGGATGAGCTTCTGGTAACCAGCGGTCCCTCTGGACGTGCGGCATGCTGGGAGCCAAATGAGCGCGTTTATGAGCGGCGTATTGAGCTTTGTGGCGACGGCGCATCGTGACGTCCCACTGGCCCCGTCCATTTTCTAATCTAACGGGTCCGCTTGTTTCTTTCCGCGCATTTCCTCGCACGGCTGTCCTCCACATCCACAGCCCCCGTCCTCCCCTCACCAAACAAGGGAGTTGGGGCTGTCCGCCAGGACGGCTACATCTCCACCACCGTTGTCTCCAAATGGTTTATCATCTCATTTGTCCTCAATCATATACGCCGTCCAAGGCCCACCCCCTTGTGAATCAGTGAGGTAACACTGTTCCCACCCTCTGAGATTTTTGATATTATGCAAGACGGCCGATGTAATTATAATAAAGACCTATGGCAGCATCTCTCACGCCCCCCAACAGACGCATGCAGAAGTGCATGGTGGCACCATCAGACATTCATCCACCAAACATCACTCTAATTCCTTTAGAGGTTTTCAGTCAGTGTGTGTGTGTGTGTGTGTGTGTGTGTGTGTGTGTGTGTGTGTGTGTGTGTGTGTGTGTGTGTGTGTGTGTGCGCGCACTTCATCTGCATGACTTTTTCATAATTCCCGGG